>NW_028152851.1:0-224000 GCF_951799395.1 Argentina silus | reverse complement strand
TGCAAATGTAACGAGATTTCGAACTGTTCTGTTGCACACGTTGGGACTCATTTTATTTTTCTACAAAAAACATTTGCCATGACGGGAATCGAACCCGGGCCGCCCTGCGTTACAAGGTAGATGCCTATCCGCTAGACCATTTGGGAAAACTTGATATGTACACCCTAAGATATCTAAGTGTCATTTCGATGAGGTCTGTAGCAGAGGCCATAGAGCACAGCAAACAAATAATCATGTGTTTAAATATCCTTGTCGTTTTGAAAAATTACCATTGTCACCTGCACAGGAATGCCATGGGGCCAACATTGAAGAAATGTGCTTCTCAAATCTGTCATTAACACTGTTTTCCACACGCTTTTTTCATTGCATTGCCATATAATCAATTGGTCATTGATGCGTCACGAATAACGACAATGCGTCGAAAATTAAAGAAATGTAAACATGAATTATGTTATTACTGTCTAAGCATCGCAAAGCTGTATGCGTAAAGGCGTCTGACGTCACAGTGGCTTGCCTGAAACAAAGGAATTAGAGAAACATGTGCTTACAGGGGCGTCGAACCGCCTTCTCCCGCTGATGGAGCAAAGTTGCTACAGTGACAAAGACAAGCTCCGCGCTCATGGGCAATTTATATGGGGCAACTGTGCTGCGAGTATCTAAGCAGTCGTCGTGCATGGATAAAATGCAATGTTTCAAACAGATCTGATGAATTCACCTACTTTGAAAAAGTGTGCGTTAGGAAGTTCTTTTGACACAAAGCGAAAATCTACAGTCAAGCGTCAATCAGCAGACAGCCGTGTGTTCTTTAGTCATGAGCCTGTTGTCAAAACGGCAGAAAAAAATGGTCACAAACGAAATATTGTTTCTACACTTAAAATGAACAAAGAAAAAATTAGCTAGCCTGATATAAGTCATGTTCATGACGATGCAAATGTAACGAGATTTCGAACTGTTCTGTTGCACACGTTGGGACTCATTTTATTTTTCTACAAAAAACATTTGCCATGACGGGAATCGAACCCGGGCCGCCCTGCGTTACAAGGTAGATGCCTATCCGCTAGACCATTTGGGAAAACTTGACATGTACACCCTAAGATATCTAAGTGTCATTTCGATGAGGTCTGTAGCAGAGGCCATAGAGCACAGCAAACAAATAATCATGTGTTTAAATATCCTTGTCGTTTTGAAAAATTACCATTGTCACCTGCACAGGAATGCCATGGGGCCAACATTGAAGAAATGTGCTTCTCAAATCTGTCATTAACACTGTTTTCCACACGCTTTTTTCATTGCATTGCCATATAATCAATTGGTCATTGATGCGTCACGAATAACGACAATGCGTCGAAAATTAAAGAAATGTAAACATGAATTATGTTATTACTGTCTAAGCATCGCAAAGCTGTATGCGTAAAGGCGTCTGACGTCACAGTGGCTTGCCTGAAACAAAGGAATTAGAGAAACATGTGCTTACAGGGGCGTCGAACCGCCTTCTCCCGCTGATGGAGCAAAGTTGCTACAGTGACAAAGACAAGCTCCGCGCTCATGGGCAATTTATATGGGGCAACTGTGCTGCGAGTATCTAAGCAGTCGTCGTGCATGGATAAAATGCAATGTTTCAAACAGATCTGATGAATTCACCTACTTTGAAAAAGTGTGCGTTAGGAAGTTCTTTTGACACAAAGCGAAAATCTACAGTCAAGCGTCAATCAGCAGACAGCCGTGTGTTCTTTAGTCATGAGCCTGTTGTCAAAACGGCAGAAAAAAATGGTCACAAACGAAATATTGTTTCTACACTTAAAATGAACAAAGAAAAAATTAGCTAGCCTGATATAAGTCATGTTCATGACGATGCAAATGTAACGAGATTTCGAACTGTTCTGTTGCACACGTTGGGACTCATTTTATTTTTCTACAAAAAACATTTGCCATGACGGGAATCGAACCCGGGCCGCCCTGCGTTACAAGGTAGATGCCTATCCGCTAGACCATTTGGGAAAACTTGACATGTACACCCTAAGATATCTAAGTGTCATTTCGATGAGGTCTGTAGCAGAGGCCATAGAGCACAGCAAACAAATAATCATGTGTTTAAATATCCTTGTCGTTTTGAAAAATTACCATTGTCACCTGCACAGGAATGCCATGGGGCCAACATTGAAGAAATGTGCTTCTCAAATCTGTCATTAACACTGTTTTCCACACGCTTTTTTCATTGCATTGCCATATAATCAATTGGTCATTGATGCGTCACGAATAACGACAATGCGTCGAAAATTAAAGAAATGTAAACATGAATTATGTTATTACTGTCTAAGCATCGCAAAGCTGTATGCGTAAAGGCGTCTGACGTCACAGTGGCTTGCCTGAAACAAAGGAATTCGAGAAACATGTGCTTACAGGGGCGTCGAAGCGCCTTCTCCCGCTGATGGAGCAAAGTTGCTACAGTGACAAAGACAAGCTCCGCGCTCATGGGCAATGTATATGAGGCAACTGTGCTGCGAGTATCTAAGCAGTCGTCGTGCATGGATAAAATGCAATGTTTCAAACAGATCTGATGAATTCACCTACTTTGAAAAAGTGTGCGTTAGGAAGTTCTTTTGACACAAAGCGAAAATCTACAGTCAAGCGTCAATCAGCAGACAGCCGTGTGTTCTTTAGTCATGAGCCTGTTGTCAAAACGGCAGAAAAAAATGGTCACAAACGAAATATTGTTTCTACACTTAAAATGAACAAAGAAAAAATTAGCTAGCCTGATATAAGTCATGTTCATGACGATGCAAATGTAACGAGATTTCGAACTGTTCTGTTGCACACGTTGGGACTCATTTTATTTTTCTACAAAAAACATTTGCCATGACGGGAATCGAACCCGGGCCGCCCTGCGTTACAAGGTAGATGCCTATCCGCTAGACCATTTGGGAAGACTTGATATGTATACCCTAAGATATCTAAGTGTCATTTCGATGAGGTCTGTAGCAGAGGCCATAGAGCACAGCAAACAAATAATCATGTGTTTAAATATCCTTGTCGTTTTGAAAAATTACCATTGTCACCTGCACAGGAATGCCATGGGGCCAACATTGAAGAAATGTGCTTCTCAAATCTGTCATTAACACTGTTTTCCACACGCTTTTTTCATTGCATTGCCATATAATCAATTGGTCATTGATGCGTCACGAATAACGACAATGCGTCGAAAATTAAAGAAATGTAAACATGAATTATGTTATTACTGTCTAAGCATCGCAAAGCTGTATGCGTAAAGGCGTCTGACGTCACAGTGGCTTGCCTGAAACAAAGGAATTCGAGAAACATGTGCTTACAGGGGCGTCGAAGCGCCTTCTCCCGCTGATGGAGCAAAGTTGCTACAGTGACAAAGACAAGCTCCGCGCTCATGGGCAATGTATATGAGGCAACTGTGCTGCGAGTATCTAAGCAGTCGTCGTGCATGGATAAAATGCAATGTTTCAAACAGATCTGATGAATTCACCTACTTTGAAAAAGTGTGCGTTAGGAAGTTCTTTTGACACAAAGCGAAAATCTACAGTCAAGCGTCAATCAGCAGACAGCCGTGTGTTCTTTAGTCATGAGCCTGTTGTCAAAACGGCAGAAAAAAATGGTCACAAACGAAATATTGTTTCTACACTTAAAATGAACAAAGAAAAAATTAGCTAGCCTGATATAAGTCATGTTCATGACGATGCAAATGTAACGAGATTTCGAACTGTTCTGTTGCACACGTTGGGACTCATTTTATTTTTCTACAAAAAACATTTGCCATGACGGGAATCGAACCCGGGCCGCCCTGCGTTACAAGGTAGATGCCTATCCGCTAGACCATTTGGGAAGACTTGATATGTACACCCTAAGATATCTAAGTGTCATTTCGATGAGGTCTGTAGCAGAGGCCATAGAGCACAGTAAACAAATAATCATGTGTTTAAATATCCTTGTCGTTTTGAAAAATTACCATTGTCACCTGCACAGGAATGCCATGCGGCCAACATTGAAGAAATGTGCTTCTCAAATCTGTCATTAACACTGTTTTCCACACGCTTTTTTCATTGCATTGCCATATAATCAATTGGTCATTGATGCGTCACGAATAACGACAATGCGTCGAAAATTAAAGAAATGTAAACATGAATTATGTTATTACTGTCTAAGCATCGCAAAGCTGTATGCGTAAAGGCGTCTGACGTCACAGTGGCTTGCCTGAAACAAAGGAATTAGAGAAACATGTGCTTACAGGGGCGTCGAACCGCCTTCTCCCGCTGATGGAGCAAAGTTGCTACAGTGACAAAGACAAGCTCCGCTCTCATGGGCAATTTATATGGGGCAACTGTGCTGCGAGTATCTAAGCAGTCGTCGTGCATGGATAAAATGCAATGTTTCAAACAGATCTGATGAATTCACCTACTTTGAAAAAGTGTGCGTTAGGAAGTTCTTTTGACACAAAGCGAAAATCTACAGTCAAGCGTCAATCAGCAGACAGCCGTGTGTTCTTTAGTCATGAGCCTGTTGTCAAAACGGCAGAAAAAAATGTTCACAAACAAAATATTGTTTCTACACTTAAAATGAACAAAGAAAAAATGAGCTAGCCTGATATAAGTCATGTTCATGACGATGCAAATGTAACGAGATTTCGAACTGTTCTGTTGCACACGTTGGGACTCATTTTATTTTTCTACAAAAAACATTTGCCATGACGGGAATCGAACCCGGGCCGCCCTGCGTTACAAGGTAGATGCCTATCCGCTAGACCATTTGGGAAGACTTGATATGTACACCCTAAGATATCTAAGTGTCATTTCGATGAGGTCTGTAGCAGAGGCCATAGAACACAGCAAACAAATAATCATGTGTTTAAATATCCTTGTCGTTTTGAAAAATTACCATTGTCACCTGCACAGGAATGCCATGCGGCCAACATTGAAGAAATGTGCTTCTCAAATCTGTCATTAACACTGTTTTCCACACGCTTTTTTCATTGCATTGCCATATAATCAATTGGTCATTGATGCGTCACGAATAACGACAATGCGTCGAAAATTAAAGAAATGTAAACATGAATTATGTTATTACTGTCTAAGCATCGCAAAGCTGTATGCGTAAAGGCGTCTGACGTCACAGTGGCTTGCCTGAAACAAAGGAATTAGAGAAACATGTGCTTACAGGGGCGTCGAACCGCCTTCTCCCGCTGATGGAGCAAAGTTGCTACAGTGACAAAGACAAGCTCCGCTCTCATGGGCAATTTATATGGGGCAACTGTGCTGCGAGTATCTAAGCAGTCGTCGTGCATGGATAAAATGCAATGTTTCAAACAGATCTGATGAATTCACCTACTTTGAAAAAGTGTGCGTTAGGAAGTTCTTTTGACACAAAGCGAAAATCTACAGTCAAGCGTCAATCAGCAGACAGCCGTGTGTTCTTTAGTCATGAGCCTGTTGTCAAAACGGCAGAAAAAAATGTTCACAAACAAAATATTGTTTCTACACTTAAAATGAACAAAGAAAAAATGAGCTAGCCTGATATAAGTCATGTTCATGACGATGCAAATGTAACGAGATTTCGAACTGTTCTGTTGCACACGTTGGGACTCATTTTATTTTTCTACAAAAAACATTTGCCATGACGGGAATCGAACCCGGGCCGCCCTGCGTTACAAGGTAGATGCCTATCCGCTAGACCATTTGGGAAGACTTGATATGTACACCCTAAGATATCTAAGTGTCATTTCGATGAGGTCTGTAGCAGAGGCCATAGAACACAGCAAACAAATAATCATGTGTTTAAATATCCTTGTCGTTTTGAAAAATTACCATTGTCACCTGCACAGGAATGCCATGCGGCCAACATTGAAGAAATGTGCTTCTCAAATCTGTCATTAACACTGTTTTCCACACGCTTTTTTCATTGCATTGCCATATAATCAATTGGTCATTGATGCGTCACGAATAACGACAATGCGTCGAAAATTAAAGAAATGTAAACATGAATTATGTTATTACTGTCTAAGCATCGCAAAGCTGTATGCGTAAAGGCGTCTGACGTCACAGTGGCTTGCCTGAAACAAAGGAATCAGAGAAACATGTGCTTACAGGGGCGTCGAACCGCCTTCTCCCGCTGATGGAGCAAAGTTGCTACAGTGACAAAGACAAGCTCCGCTCTCATGGGCAATTTATATGGGGCAACTGTGCTGCGAGTATCTAAGCAGTCGTCGTGCATGGATAAAATGCAATGTTTCAAACAGATCTGATGAATTCACCTACTTTGAAAAAGTGTGCGTTAGGAAGTTCTTTTGACACAAAGCGAAAATCTACAGTCAAGCGTCAATCAGCAGACAGCCGTGTGTTCTTTAGTCATGAGCCTGTTGTCAAAACGGCAGAAAAAAATGTTCACAAACAAAATATTGTTTCTACACTTAAAATGAACAAAGAAAAAATGAGCTAGCCTGATATAAGTCATGTTCATGACGATGCAAATGTAACGAGATTTCGAACTGTTCTGTTGCACACGTTGGGACTCATTTTATTTTTCTACAAAAAATATTTGCCATGACGGGAATCGAACCCGGGCCGCCCTGCGTTACAAGGTAGATGCCTATCCGCTAGACCATTTGGGAAGACTTGATATGTACACCCTAAGATATCTAAGTGTCATTTCGATGAGGTCTGTAGCAGAGGCCATAGAACACAGCAAACAAATAATCATGTGTTTAAATATCCTTGTCGTTTTGAAAAATTACCATTGTCACCTGCACAGGAATGCCATGCGGCCAACATTGAAGAAATGTGCTTCTCAAATCTGTCATTAACACTGTTTTCCACACGCTTTTTTCATTGCATTGCCATATAATCAATTGGTCATTGATGCGTCACGAATAACGACAATGCGTCGAAAATTAAAGAAATGAAAACATGAATTATGTTATTACTGTCTAAGCATCGCAAAGCTGTATGCGTAAAGGCGTCTGACGTCACAGTGGCTTGCCTGAAACAAAGGAATCAGAGAAACATGTGCTTACAGGGGCGTCGAACCGCCTTCTCCCGCTGATGGAGCAAAGTTGCTACAGTGACAAAGACAAGCTCCGCGCTCATGGGCAATTTATATGGGGCAACTGTGCTGCGAGTATCTAAGCAGTCGTCGTGCATGGATAAAATGCAATGTTTCAAACAGATCTGATTAATTCACCTACTTTGAAAAAGTGTGCGTTAGGAAGTTCTTTTGACACAAAGCGAAAATCTACAGTCAAGCGTCAATCAGCAGACAGCCGTGTGTTCTTTAGTCATGAGCCTGTTGTCAAAACGGCAGAAAAAAATGTTCACAAACAAAATATTGTTTCTACACTTAAAATTAACAAAGAAAAAATGAGCTAGCCTGATATAAGTCATGTTCATGACGATGCAAATGTAACGAGATTTCGAACTGTTCTGTTGCACACGTTGGGACTCATTTTATTTTTCTACAAAAAACATTTGCCATGACGGGAATCGAACCCGGGCCGCCCTGCGTTACAAGGTAGATGCCTATCCGCTAGACCATTTGGGAAAACTTGATATGTACACCCTAAGATATCTAAGTGTCATTTCGATGAGGTCTGTAGCAGAGGCCATAGAATACAGCAAACAAATAATCATGTGTTTAAATATCCTTGTCGTTTTGAAAAATTACCATTGTCACCTGCACAGGAATGCCATGCGGCCAACATTGAAGAAATGTGCTTCTCAAATCTGTCATTAACACTGTTTTCCACACGCTTTTTTCATTGCATTGCCATATAATCAATTGGTCATTGATGCGTCACGAATAACGACAATGCGTCGAAAATTAAAGAAATGTAAACATGAATTATGTTATTACTGTCTAAGCATCGCAAAGCTGTATGCGTAAAGGCGTCTGACGTCACAGTGGCTTGCCTGAAACAAAGGAATCAGAGAAACATGTGCTTACAGGGGCGTCGAACCGCCTTCTCCCGCTGATGGAGCAAAGTTGCTACAGTGACAAAGACAAGCTCCGCGCTCATGGGCAATTTATATGGGGCAACTGTGCTGCGAGTATCTAAGCAGTCGTCGTGCATGGATAAAATGCAATGTTTCAAACAGATCTGATGAATTCACCTACTTTGAAAAAGTGTGCGTTAGGAAGTTCTTTTGACACAAAGCGAAAATCTACAGTCAAGCGTCAATCAGCAGACAGCCGTGTGTTCTTTAGTCATGAGCCTGTTGTCAAAACGGCAGAAACAAATGTTCACAAATAAAATATTGTTTCTACACTTAAAATGAACAAAGAAAAAATGAGCTAGCCTGATATAAGTCATGTTCATGACGATGCAAATGTAACGAGATTTCGAACTGTTCTGTTGCACACGTTGGGACTCATTTTATTTTTCTACAAAAAACATTTGCCATGACGGGAATCGAACCCGGGCCGCCCTGCGTTACAAGATAGATGCCTATCCGCTAGACCATTTGGGAAGACTTGATATGTACACCCTAAGATATCTAAGTGTCATTTCGATGAGGTCTGTAGCAGAGGCCATAGAACACAGCAAACAAATAATCATGTGTTTAAATATCCTTGTCGTTTTGAAAAATTACCATTGTCACCTGCACAGGAATGCCATGCGGCCAACATTGAAGAAATGTGCTTCTCAAATCTGTCATTAACACTGTTTTCCACACGCTTTTTTCATTGCATTGCCATATAATCAATTGGTCATTGATGCGTCACGAATAACGACAATGCGTCGAAAATTAAAGAAATGTAAACATGAATTATGTTATTACTGTCTAAGCATCGCAAAGCTGTATGCGTAAAGGCGTCTGACGTCACAGTGGCTTGCCTGAAACAAAGGAATCAGAGAAACATGTGCTTACAGGGGCGTCGAACCGCCTTCTCCCGCTGATGGAGCAAAGTTGCTACAGTGACAAAGACAAGCTCCGCTCTCATGGGCAATTTATATGGGGCAACTGTGCTGCGAGTATCTAAGCAGTCGTCGTGCATGGATAAAATGCAATGTTTCAAACAGATCTGATGAATTCACCTACTTTGAAAAAGTGTGCGTTAGGAAGTTCTTTTGACACAAAGCGAAAATCTACAGTCAAGCGTCAATCAGCAGACAGCCGTGTGTTCTTTAGTCATGAGCCTGTTGTCAAAACGGCAGAAAAAAATGTTCACAAACAAAATATTGTTTCTACACTTAAAATGAACAAAGAAAAAATGAGCTAGCCTGATATAAGTCATGTTCATGACGATGCAAATGTAACGAGATTTCGAACTGTTCTGTTGCACACGTTGGGACTCATTTTATTTTTCTACAAAAAACATTTGCCATGACGGGAATCGAACCCGGGCCGCCCTGCGTTACAAGGTAGATGCCTATCCGCTAGACCATTTGGGAACACTTGATATGTACACCCTAAGATATCTAAGTGTCATTTCGATGAGGTCTGTAGCAGAGGCCATAGAACACAGCAAACAAATAATCATGTGTTTAAATATCCTTGTCGTTTTGAAAAATTACCATTGTCACCTGCACAGGAATGCCATGCGGCCAACATTGAAGAAATGTGCTTCTCAAATCTGTCATTAACACTGTTTTCCACACGCTTTTTTCATTGCATTGCCATATAATCAATTGGTCATTGATGCGTCACGAATAACGACAATGCGTCGAAAATTAAAGAAATGTAAACATGAATTATGTTATTACTGTCTAAGCATCGCAAAGCTGTATGCGTAAAGGCGTCTGACGTCACAGTGGCTTGCCTGAAACAAAGGAATCAGAGAAACATGTGCTTACAGGGGCGTCGAACCGCCTTCTCCCGCTGATGGAGCAAAGTTGCTACAGTGACAAAGACAAGCTCCGCGCTCATGGGCAATTTATATGGGGCAACTGTGCTGCGAGTATCTAAGCAGTCGTCGTGCATGGATAAAATGCAATGTTTCAAACAGATCTGATGAATTCACCTACTTTGAAAAAGTGTGCGTTAGGAAGTTCTTTTGACACAAAGCGAAAATCTACAGTCAAGCGTCAATCAGCAGACAGCCGTGTGTTCTTTAGTCATGAGCCTGTTGTCAAAACGGCAGAAACAAATGTTCACAAATAAAATATTGTTTCTACACTTAAAATGAACAAAGAAAAAATGAGCTAGCCTGATATAAGTCATGTTCATGACGATGCAAATGTAACGAGATTTCGAACTGTTCTGTTGCACACGTTGGGACTCATTTTATTTTTCTACAAAAAACATTTGCCATGACGGGAATCGAACCCGGGCCGCCCTGCGTTACAAGATAGATGCCTATCCGCTAGACCATTTGGGAAGACTTGATATGTACACCCTAAGATATCTAAGTGTCATTTCGATGAGGTCTGTAGCAGAGGCCATAGAACACAGCAAACAAATAATCATGTGTTTAAATATCCTTGTCGTTTTGAAAAATTACCATTGTCACCTGCACAGGAATGCCATGCGGCCAACATTGAAGAAATGTGCTTCTCAAATCTGTCATTAACACTGTTTTCCACACGCTTTTTTCATTGCATTGCCATATAATCAATTGGTCATTGATGCGTCACGAATAACGACAATGCGTCGAAAATTAAAGAAATGTAAACATGAATTATGTTATTACTGTCTAAGCATCGCAAAGCTGTATGCGTAAAGGCGTCTGACGTCACAGTGGCTTGCCTGAAACAAAGGAATCAGAGAAACATGTGCTTACAGGGGCGTCGAACCGCCTTCTCCCGCTGATGGAGCAAAGTTGCTACAGTGACAAAGACAAGCTCCGCTCTCATGGGCAATTTATATGGGGCAACTGTGCTGCGAGTATCTAAGCAGTCGTCGTGCATGGATAAAATGCAATGTTTCAAACAGATCTGATGAATTCACCTACTTTGAAAAAGTGTGCGTTAGGAAGTTCTTTTGACACAAAGCGAAAATCTACAGTCAAGCGTCAATCAGCAGACAGCCGTGTGTTCTTTAGTCATGAGCCTGTTGTCAAAACGGCAGAAAAAAATGTTCACAAACAAAATATTGTTTCTACACTTAAAATGAACAAAGAAAAAATGAGCTAGCCTGATATAAGTCATGTTCATGACGATGCAAATGTAACGAGATTTCGAACTGTTCTGTTGCACACGTTGGGACTCATTTTATTTTTCTACAAAAAACATTTGCCATGACGGGAATCGAACCCGGGCCGCCCTGCGTTACAAGGTAGATGCCTATCCGCTAGACCATTTGGGAACACTTGATATGTACACCCTAAGATATCTAAGTGTCATTTCGATGAGGTCTGTAGCAGAGGCCATAGAACACAGCAAACAAATAATCATGTGTTTAAATATCCTTGTCGTTTTGAAAAATTACCATTGTCACCTGCACAGGAATGCCATGCGGCCAACATTGAAGAAATGTGCTTCTCAAATCTGTCATTAACACTGTTTTCCACACGCTTTTTTCATTGCATTGCCATATAATCAATTGGTCATTGATGCGTCACGAATAACGACAATGCGTCGAAAATTAAAGAAATGTAAACATGAATTATGTTATTACTGTCTAAGCATCGCAAAGCTGTATGCGTAAAGGCGTCTGACGTCACAGTGGCTTGCCTGAAACAAAGGAATCAGAGAAACATGTGCTTACAGGGGCGTCGAACCGCCTTCTCCCGCTGATGGAGCAAAGTTGCTACAGTGACAAAGACAAGCTCCGCGCTCATGGGCAATTTATATGGGGCAACTGTGCTGCGAGTATCTAAGCAGTCGTCGTGCATGGATAAAATGCAATGTTTCAAACAGATCTGATGAATTCACCTACTTTGAAAAAGTGTGCGTTAGGAAGTTCTTTTGACACAAAGCGAAAATCTACAGTCAAGCGTCAATCAGCAGACAGCCGTGTGTTCTTTAGTCATGAGCCTGTTGTCAAAACGGCAGAAACAAATGTTCACAAATAAAATATTGTTTCTACACTTAAAATGAACAAAGAAAAAATGAGCTAGCCTGATATAAGTCATGTTCATGACGATGCAAATGTAATGAGATTTCGAACTGTTCTGTTGCACACGTTGGGACTCATTTTATTTTTCTACAAAAAACATTTGCCATGACGGGAATCGAACCCGGGCCGCCCTGCGTTACAAGATAGATGCCTATCCGCTAGACCATTTGGGAAGACTTGATATGTACACCCTAAGATATCTAAGTGTCATTTCGATGAGGTCTGTAGCAGAGGCCATAGAACACAGCAAACAAATAATCATGTGTTTAAATATCCTTGTCGTTTTGAAAAATTACCATTGTCACCTGCACAGGAATGCCATGCGGCCAACATTGAAGAAATGTGCTTCTCAAATCTGTCATTAACACTGTTTTCCACACGCTTTTTTCATTGCATTGCCATATAATCAATTGGTCATTGATGCGTCACGAATAACGACAATGCGTCGAAAATTAAAGAAATGTAAACATGAATTATGTTATTACTGTCTAAGCATCGCAAAGCTGTATGCGTAAAGGCGTCTGACGTCACAGTGGCTTGCCTGAAACAAAGGAATCAGAGAAACATGTGCTTACAGGGGCGTCGAACCGCCTTCTCCCGCTGATGGAGCAAAGTTGCTACAGTGACAAAGACAAGCTCCGCTCTCATGGGCAATTTATATGGGGCAACTGTGCTGCGAGTATCTAAGCAGTCGTCGTGCATGGATAAAATGCAATGTTTCAAACAGATCTGATGAATTCACCTACTTTGAAAAAGTGTGCGTTAGGAAGTTCTTTTGACACAAAGCGAAAATCTACAGTCAAGCGTCAATCAGCAGACAGCCGTGTGTTCTTTAGTCATGAGCCTGTTGTCAAAACGGCAGAAAAAAATGTTCACAAACAAAATATTGTTTCTACACTTAAAATGAACAAAGAAAAAATGAGCTAGCCTGATATAAGTCATGTTCATGACGATGCAAATGTAACGAGATTTCGAACTGTTCTGTTGCACACGTTGGGACTCATTTTATTTTTCTACAAAAAACATTTGCCATGACGGGAATCGAACCCGGGCCGCCCTGCGTTACAAGGTAGATGCCTATCCGCTAGACCATTTGGGAACACTTGATATGTACACCCTAAGATATCTAAGTGTCATTTCGATGAGGTCTGTAGCAGAGGCCATAGAACACAGCAAACAAATAATCATGTGTTTAAATATCCTTGTCGTTTTGAAAAATTACCATTGTCACCTGCACAGGAATGCCATGCGGCCAACATTGAAGAAATGTGCTTCTCAAATCTGTCATTAACACTGTTTTCCACACGCTTTTTTCATTGCATTGCCATATAATCAATTGGTCATTGATGCGTCACGAATAACGACAATGCGTCGAAAATTAAAGAAATGTAAACATGAATTATGTTATTACTGTCTAAGCATCGCAAAGCTGTATGCGTAAAGGCGTCTGACGTCACAGTGGCTTGCCTGAAACAAAGGAATCAGAGAAACATGTGCTTACAGGGGCGTCGAACCGCCTTCTCCCGCTGATGGAGCAAAGTTGCTACAGTGACAAAGACAAGCTCCGCGCTCATGGGCAATTTATATGGGGCAACTGTGCTGCGAGTATCTAAGCAGTCGTCGTGCATGGATAAAATGCAATGTTTCAAACAGATCTGATGAATTCACCTACTTTGAAAAAGTGTGCGTTAGGAAGTTCTTTTGACACAAAGCGAAAATCTACAGTCAAGCGTCAATCAGCAGACAGCCGTGTGTTCTTTAGTCATGAGCCTGTTGTCAAAACGGCAGAAACAAATGTTCACAAATAAAATATTGTTTCTACACTTAAAATGAACAAAGAAAAAATGAGCTAGCCTGATATAAGTCATGTTCATGACGATGCAAATGTAACGAGATTTCGAACTGTTCTGTTGCACACGTTGGGACTCATTTTATTTTTCTACAAAAAACATTTGCCATGACGGGAATCGAACCCGGGCCGCCCTGCGTTACAAGATAGATGCCTATCCGCTAGACCATTTGGGAAGACTTGATATGTACACCCTAAGATATCTAAGTGTCATTTCGATGAGGTCTGTAGCAGAGGCCATAGAACACAGCAAACAAATAATCATGTGTTTAAATATCCTTGTCGTTTTGAAAAATTACCATTGTCACCTGCACAGGAATGCCATGCGGCCAACATTGAAGAAATGTGCTTCTCAAATCTGTCATTAACACTGTTTTCCACACGCTTTTTTCATTGCATTGCCATATAATCAATTGGTCATTGATGCGTCACGAATAACGACAATGCGTCGAAAATTAAAGAAATGTAAACATGAATTATGTTATTACTGTCTAAGCATCGCAAAGCTGTATGCGTAAAGGCGTCTGACGTCACAGTGGCTTGCCTGAAACAAAGGAATCAGAGAAACATGTGCTTACAGGGGCGTCGAACCGCCTTCTCCCGCTGATGGAGAAAAGTTGCTACAGTGACAAAGACAAGCTCCGCGCTCATGGGCAATTTATATGGGGCAACTGTGCTGCGAGTATCTAAGCAGTCGTCGTGCATGGATAAAATGCAATGTTTCAAACAGATCTGATGAATTCACCTACTTTGAAAAAGTGTGCGTTAGGAAGTTCTTTTGACACAAAGCGAAAATCTACAGTCAAGCGTCAATCAGCAGACAGCCGTGTGTTCTTTAGTCATGAGCCTGTTGTCAAAACGGCAGAAACAAATGTTCACAAATAAAATATTGTTTCTACACTTAAAATGAACAAAGAAAAAATGAGCTAGCCTGATATAAGTCATGTTCATGACGATGCAAATGTAATGAGATTTCGAACTGTTCTGTTGCACACGTTGGGACTCATTTTATTTTTCTACAAAAAACATTTGCCATGACGGGAATCGAACCCGGGCCGCCCTGCGTTACAAGATAGATGCCTATCCGCTAGACCATTTGGGAAGACTTGATATGTACACCCTAAGATATCTAAGTGTCATTTCGATGAGGTCTGTAGCAGAGGCCATAGAACACAGCAAACAAATAATCATGTGTTTAAATATCCTTGTCGTTTTGAAAAATTACCATTGTCACCTGCACAGGAATGCCATGCGGCCAACATTGAAGAAATGTGCTTCTCAAATCTGTCATTAACACTGTTTTCCACACGCTTTTTTCATTGCATTGCCATATAATCAATTGGTCATTGATGCGTCACGAATAACGACAATGCGTCGAAAATTAAAGAAATGTAAACATGAATTATGTTATTACTGTCTAAGCATCGCAAAGCTGTATGCGTAAAGGCGTCTGACGTCACAGTGGCTTGTCTGAAACAAAGGAATCAGAGAAACATGTGCTTACAGGGGCGTCGAACCGCCTTCTCCCGCTGATGGAGCAAAGTTGCTACAGTGACAAAGACAAGCTCCGCTCTCATGGGCAATTTATATGGGGCAACTGTGCTGCGAGTATCTAAGCAGTCGTCGTGCATGGATAAAATGCAATGTTTCAAACAGATCTGATGAATTCACCTACTTTGAAAAAGTGTGCGTTAGGAAGTTCTTTTGACACAAAGCGAAAATCTACAGTCAAGCGTCAATCAGCAGACAGCCGTGTGTTCTTTAGTCATGAGCCTGTTGTCAAAACGGCAGAAAAAAATGTTCACAAACAAAATATTGTTTCTACACTTAAAATGAACAAAGAAAAAATGAGCTAGCCTGATATAAGTCATGTTCATGACGATGCAAATGTAACGAGATTTCGAACTGTTCTGTTGCACACGTTGGGACTCATTTTATTTTTCTACAAAAAACATTTGCCATGACGGGAATCGAACCCGGGCCGCCCTGCGTTACAAGGTAGATGCCTATCCGCTAGACCATTTGGGAACACTTGATATGTACACCCTAAGATATCTAAGTGTCATTTCGATGAGGTCTGTAGCAGAGGCCATAGAACACAGCAAACAAATAATCATGTGTTTAAATATCCTTGTCGTTTTGAAAAATTACCATTGTCACCTGCACAGGAATGCCATGCGGCCAACATTGAAGAAATGTGCTTCTCAAATCTGTCATTAACACTGTTTTCCACACGCTTTTTTCATTGCATTGCCATATAATCAATTGGTCATTGATGCGTCACGAATAACGACAATGCGTCGAAAATTAAAGAAATGTAAACATGAATTATGTTATTACTGTCTAAGCATCGCAAAGCTGTATGCGTAAAGGCGTCTGACGTCACAGTGGCTTGCCTGAATCAAAGGAATCAGAGAAACATGTGCTTACAGGGGCGTCGAACCGCCTTCTCCCGCTGATGGAGCAAAGTTGCTACAGTGACAAAGACAAGCTCCGCGCTCATGGGCAATTTATATGGGGCAACTGTGCTGCGAGTATCTAAGCAGTCGTCGTGCATGGATAAAATGCAATGTTTCAAACAGATCTGATGAATTCACCTACTTTGAAAAAGTGTGCGTTAGGAAGTTCTTTTGACACAAAGCGAAAATCTACAGTCAAGCGTCAATCAGCAGACAGCCGTGTGTTCTTTAGTCATGAGCCTGTTGTCAAAACGGCAGAAACAAATGTTCACAAATAAAATATTGTTTCTACACTTAAAATGAACAAAGAAAAAATGAGCTAGCCTGATATAAGTCATGTTCATGACGATGCAAATGTAACGAGATTTCGAACTGTTCTGTTGCACACGTTGGGACTCATTTTATTTTTCTACAAAAAACATTTGCCATGACGGGAATCGAACCCGGGCCCCCCTGCGTTACAAGATAGATGCCTATCCGCTAGACCATTTGGGAAGACTTGATATGTACACCCTAAGATATCTAAGTGTCATTTCGATGAGGTCTGTAGCAGAGGCCATAGAACACAGCAAACAAATAATCATGTGTTTAAATATCCTTGTCGTTTTGAAAAATTACCATTGTCACCTGCACAGGAATGCCATGCGGCCAACATTGAAGAAATGTGCTTCTCAAATCTGTCATTAACACTGTTTTCCACACGCTTTTTTCATTGCATTGCCATATAATCAATTGGTCATTGATGCGTCACGAATAACGACAATGCGTCGAAAATTAAAGAAATGTAAACATGAATTATGTTATTACTGTCTAAGCATCGCAAAGCTGTATGCGTAAAGGCGTCTGACGTCACAGTGGCTTGCCTGAAACAAAGGAATCAGAGAAACATGTGCTTACAGGGGCGTCGAACCGCCTTCTCCCGCTGATGGAGCAAAGTTGCTACAGTGACAAAGACAAGCTCCGCGCTCATGGGCAATTTATATGGGGCAACTGTGCTGCGAGTATCTAAGCAGTCGTCGTGCATGGATAAAATGCAATGTTTCAAACAGATCTGATGAATTCACCTACTTTGAAAAAGTGTGCGTTAGGAAGTTCTTTTGACACAAAGCGAAAATCTACAGTCAAGCGTCAATCAGCAGACAGCCGTGTGTTCTTTAGTCATGAGCCTGTTGTCAAAACGGCAGAAACAAATGTTCACAAATAAAATATTGTTTCTACACTTAAAATGAACAAAGAAAAAATGAGCTAGCCTGATATAAGTCATGTTCATGACGATGCAAATGTAATGAGATTTCGAACTGTTCTGTTGCACACGTTGGGACTCATTTTATTTTTCTACAAAAAACATTTGCCATGACGGGAATCGAACCCGGGCCGCCCTGCGTTACAAGATAGATGCCTATCCGCTAGACCATTTGGGAAGACTTGATATGTACACCCTAAGATATCTAAGTGTCATTTCGATGAGGTCTGTAGCAGAGGCCATAGAACACAGCAAACAAATAATCATGTGTTTAAATATCCTTGTCGTTTTGAAAAATTACCATTGTCACCTGCACAGGAATGCCATGCGGCCAACATTGAAGAAATGTGCTTCTCAAATCTGTCATTAACACTGTTTTCCACACGCTTTTTTCATTGCATTGCCATATAATCAATTGGTCATTGATGCGTCACGAATAACGACAATGCGTCGAAAATTAAAGAAATGTAAACATGAATTATGTTATTACTGTCTAAGCATCGCAAAGCTGTATGCGTAAAGGCGTCTGACGTCACAGTGGCTTGTCTGAAACAAAGGAATCAGAGAAACATGTGCTTACAGGGGCGTCGAACCGCCTTCTCCCGCTGATGGAGCAAAGTTGCTACAGTGACAAAGACAAGCTCCGCTCTCATGGGCAATTTATATGGGGCAACTGTGCTGCGAGTATCTAAGCAGTCGTCGTGCATGGATAAAATGCAATGTTTCAAACAGATCTGATGAATTCACCTACTTTGAAAAAGTGTGCGTTAGGAAGTTCTTTTGACACAAAGCGAAAATCTACAGTCAAGCGTCAATCAGCAGACAGCCGTGTGTTCTTTAGTCATGAGCCTGTTGTCAAAACGGCAGAAAAAAATGTTCACAAACAAAATATTGTTTCTACACTTAAAATGAACAAAGAAAAAATGAGCTAGCCTGATATAAGTCATGTTCATGACGATGCAAATGTAACGAGATTTCGAACTGTTCTGTTGCACACGTTGGGACTCATTTTATTTTTCTACAAAAAACATTTGCCATGACGGGAATCGAACCCGGGCCGCCCTGCGTTACAAGGTAGATGCCTATCCGCTAGACCATTTGGGAAGACTTGATATGTACACCCTAAGATATCTAAGTGTCATTTCGATGAGGTCTGTAGCAGAGGCCATAGAACACAGCAAACAAATAATCATGTGTTTAAATATCCTTGTCGTTTTGAAAAATTACCATTGTCACCTGCACAGGAATGCCATGCGGCCAACATTGAAGAAATGTGCTTCTCAAATCTGTCATTAACACTGTTTTCCACACGCTTTTTTCATTGCATTGCCATATAATCAATTGGTCATTGATGCGTCACGAATAACGACAATGCGTCGAAAATTAAAGAAATGTAAACATGAATTATGTTATTACTGTCTAAGCATCGCAAAGCTGTATGCGTAAAGGCGTCTGACGTCACAGTGGCTTGCCTGAAACAAAGGAATCAGAGAAACATGTGCTTACAGGGGCGTCGAACCGCCTTCTCCCGCTGATGGAGCAAAGTTGCTACAGTGACAAAGACAAGCTCCGCGCTCATGGGCAATTTATATGGGGCAACTGTGCTGCGAGTATCTAAGCAGTCGTCGTGCATGGATAAAATGCAATGTTTCAAACAGATCTGATGAATTCACCTACTTTGAAAAAGTGTGCGTTAGGAAGTTCTTTTGACACAAAGCGAAAATCTACAGTCAAGCGTCAATCAGCAGACAGCCGTGTGTTCTTTAGTCATGAGCCTGTTGTCAAAACGGCAGAAAAAAATGTTCACAAACAAAATATTGTTTCTACACTTAAAATTAACAAAGAAAAAATGAGCTAGCCTGATATAAGTCATGTTCATGACGATGCAAATGTAACGAGATTTCGAACTGTTCTGTTGCACACGTTGGGACTCATTTTATTTTTCTACAAAAAACATTTGCCATGACGGGAATCGAACCCGGGCCGCCCTGCGTTACAAGGTAGATGCCTATCCGCTAAACCATTTGGGAAAACTTGATATGTACACCCTAAGATATCTAAGTGTCATTTCGATGAGGTCTGTAGCAGAGGCCATAGAACACAGCAAACAAATAATCATGTGTTTAAATATCCTTGTCGTTTTGAAAAATTACCATTGTCACCTGCACAGGAATGCCATGCGGCCAACATTGAAGAAATGTGCTTCTCAAATCTGTCATTAACACTGTTTTCCACACGCTTTTTTCATTGCATTGCCATATAATCAATTGGTCATTGATGCGTCACGAATAACGACAATGCGTCGAAAATTAAAGAAATGTAAACATGAATTATGTTATTACTGTCTAAGCATCGCAAAGCTGTATGCGTAAAGGCATCTGACGTCACAGTGGCTTGCCTGAAACAAAGGAATCAGAGAAACATGTGCTTACAGGGGCGTCGAACCGCCTTCTCCCGCTGATGGAGCAATGTTGCTACAGTGACAAAGACAAGCTCCGCGCTCATGGGCAATGTATATGGGGCAACTGTGCTGCGAGTATCTAAGCAGTCGTCGTGCATGGATAAAATGCAATGTTTCAAACAGATCTGATGAATTCACCTACTTTGAAAAAGTGTGCGTTAGGAAGTTCTTTTGACACAAAGCGAAAATCTACAGTCAAGCGTCAATCAGCAGACAGCCGTGTGTTCTTTAGTCATGAGCCTGTTGTCAAAACGGCAGAAAAAAATGGTCACAAACGAAATATTGTTTCTACACTTAAAATGAACAAAGAAAAAATGAGCTAGCCTGATATAAGTCATGTTCATGACGATGCAAATGTAACGAGATTTCGAACTGTTCTGTTGCACACGTTGGGACTCATTTTATTTTTCTACAAAAAACATTTGCCATGACAGGAATCGAACCCGGGCCGCCCTGCGTTACAAGGTAGATGCCTATCCGCTAGACCATTTGGGAAGACTTGATATGTACACCCTAAGATATCTAAGTGTCATTTCGATGAGGTCTGTAGCAGAGGCCATAGAACACAGCAAACAAATAATCATGTGTTTAAATATCCTTGTCGTTTTGAAAAATTACCATTGTCACCTGCACAGGAATGCCATGCGGCCAACATTGAAGAAATGTGCTTCTCAAATCTGTCATTAACACTGTTTTCCACACGCTTTTTTCATTGCATTGCCATATAATCAATTGGTCATTGATGCGTCACGAATAACGACAATGCGTCGAAAATTAAAGAAATGTAAACATGAATTATGTTATTACTGTCTAAGCATCGAAAAGCTGTATGCGTAAAGGCGTCTGACGTCACAGTGGCTTGCCTGAAACAAAGGAATCAGAGAAACATGTGCTTACAGGGGCGTCGAACCGCCTTCTCCCGCTGATGGAGCAAAGTTGCTACAGTGACAAAGACAAGCTCCGCGCTCATGGGCAATTTATATGGGGCAACTGTGCTGCGAGTATCTAAGCAGTCGTCGTGCATGGATAAAATGCAATGTTTCAAACAGATCTGATGAATTCACCTACTTTGAAAAAGTGTGCGTTAGGAAGTTCTTTTGACACAAAGCGAAAATCTACAGTCAAGCGTCAATCAGCAGACAGCCGTGTGTTCTTTAGTCATGAGCCTGTTGTCAAAACGGCAGAAAAAAATGTTCACAAACAAAATATTGTTTCTACACTTAAAATGAACAAAGAAAAAATGAGCTAGCCTGATATAAGTCATGTTCATGACGATGCAAATGTAACGAGATTTCGAACTGTTCTGTTGCACACGTTGGGACTCATTTTATTTTTCTACAAAAAACATTTGCCATGACGGGAATCGAACCCGGGCCGCCCTGCGTTACAAGATAGATGCCTATCCGCTAGACCATTTGGGAAGACTTGATATGTACACCCTAAGATATCTAAGTGTCATTTCGATGAGGTCTGTAGCAGAGGCCATAGAACACAGCAAACAAATAATCATGTGTTTAAATATCCTTGTCGTTTTGAAAAATTACCATTGTCACCTGCACAGGAATGCCATGCGGCCAACATTGAAGAAATGTGCTTCTCAAATCTGTCATTAACACTGTTTTCCACACGCTTTTTTCATTGCATTGCCATATAATCAATTGGTCATTGATGCGTCACGAATAACGACAATGCGTCGAAAATTAAAGATATGTAAACATGAATTATGTTATTACTGTCTAAGCATCGCAAAGCTGTATGCGTAAAGGCGTCTGACGTCACAGTGGCTTGCCTGAAACAAAGGAATCAGAGAAACATGTGCTTACAGGGGCGTCGAACCGCCTTCTCCCGCTGATGGAGCAAAGTTGCTACAGTGACAAAGACAAGCTCCGCGCTCATGGGCAATTTATATGGGGCAACTGTGCTGCGAGTATCTAAGCAGTCGTCGTGCATGGATAAAATGCAATGTTTCAAACAGATCTGATGAATTCACCTACTTTGAAAAAGTGTGCGTTAGGAAGTTCTTTTGACACAAAGCGAAAATCTACAGTCAAGCGTCAATCAGCAGACAGCCGTGTGTTCTTTAGTCATGAGCCTGTTGTCAAAACGGCAGAAAAAAATGTTCACAAACAAAATATTGTTTCTACACTTAAAATGAACAAAGAAAAAATGAGCTAGCCTGATATAAGTCATGTTCATGACGATGCAAATGTAACGAGATTTCGAACTGTTCTGTTGCACACGTTGGGACTCATTTTATTTTTCTACAAAAAACATTTGCCATGACGGGAATCGAACCCGGGCCGCCCTGCGTTACAAGATAGATGCCTATCCGCTAGACCATTTGGGAAGACTTGATATGTACACCCTAAGATATCTAAGTGTCATTTCGATGAGGTCTGTAGCAGAGGCCATAGAACACAGCAAACAAATAATCATGTGTTTAAATATCCTTGTCGTTTTGAAAAATTACCATTGTCACCTGCACAGGAATGCCATGCGGCCAACATTGAAGAAATGTGCTTCTCAAATCTGTCATTAACACTGTTTTCCACACGCTTTTTTCATTGCATTGCCATATAATCAATTGGTCATTGATGCGTCACGAATAACGACAATGCGTCGAAAATTAAAGATATGTAAACATGAATTATGTTATTACTGTCTAAGCATCGCAAAGCTGTATGCGTAAAGGCGTCTGACGTCACAGTGGCTTGCCTGAAACAAAGGAATCAGAGAAACATGTGCTTACAGGGGCGTCGAACCGCCTTCTCCCGCTGATGGAGCAAAGTTGCTACAGTGACAAAGACAAGCTCCGCGCTCATGGGCAATTTATATGGGGCAACTGTGCTGCGAGTATCTAAGCAGTCGTCGTGCATGGATAAAATGCAATGTTTCAAACAGATCTGATGAATTCACCTACTTTGAAAAAGTGTGCGTTAGGAAGTTCTTTTGACACAAAGCGAAAATCTACAGTCAAGCGTCAATCAGCAGACAGCCGTGTGTTCTTTCGTCATGAGCCTGTTGTCAAAACGGCAGAAAAAAATGTTCACAAACGAAATATTGTTTCTACACTTAAAATGAACAAAGAAAAAATTAGCTAGCCTGATATAAGTCATGTTCATGACGATACAAATGTAACGAGATTTCGAACTGTTCTGTTGCACACGTTGGGACTCATTTTATTTTTCTACAAAAAACATTTGCCATGACGGGAATCGAACCCGGGCCGCCCTGCGTTACAAGGTAGATGCCTATCCGCTAGACCATTTGGGAAAACTTGATACGTACACCCTAAGATATCTAAGTGTCATTTCGATGAGGTCTGTAGCAGAGGCCATAGAGCACAGCAAACAAATAATCATGTGTTTAAATATCCTTGTCGTTTTGAAAAATTACCATTGTCACCTGCACAGGAATGCCATGCGGCCAACATTGAAGAAATGTGCTTCTCAAATCTGTCATTAACACTGTTTTCCACACGCTTTTTTCATTGCATTGCCATATAATCAATTGGTCATTGATGCGTCACGAATAACGACAATGCGTCGAAAATTAAAGAAATGTAAACATGAATTATGTTATTACTGTCTAAGCATCGCAAAGCTGTATGCGTAAAGGCGTCTGACGTCACAGTGGCTTGCCTGAAACAAAGGAATCAGAGAAACATGTGCTTACAGGGGCGTCGAAGCGCCTTCTCCCGCTGATGGAGCAAAGTTGCGACAGTGACAAAGACAAGCTCCGCGCTCATGGGCAATGTATATGGGGCAACTGTGCTGCGAATATCTAAGCAGTCGTCGTGCATGGATAAAATGCAATGTTTCAAACAGATCTGATGAATTCACCTACTTTGAAAAAGTGTGCGTTAGGAAGTTCTTTTGACACAAAGCGAAATTCTACAGTCAAGCGTCAATCAGCAGACAGCCGTGTGTTCTTTAGTCATGAGCCTGTTGTCAAAACGGCAGAAAAAAATGGTCACAAACGAAATATTGTTTCTACACTTAAAATGAACAAAGAAAAAATTAGCTAGCCTGATATAAGTCATGTTCATGACGATGCAAATGTAACGAGATTTCGAACTGTTCTGTTGCACACGTTGGGACTCATTTTATTTTTCTACAAAAAACACTTGCCATGACGGGAATCGAACCCGGGCCGCCCTGCGTTACAAGGTAGATGCCTATCCGCTAGACCATTTGGGAAAACTTGATATGTACACCCTAAGATATCTAAGTGTCATTTCGATGAGGTCTGTAGCAGAGGCCATAGAGCACAGCAAACAAATAATCATGTGTTTAAATATCCTTGTCGTTTTGAAAAATTACCATTGTCACCTGCACAGGAATGCCATGCGGCCAACATTGAAGAAATGTGCTTCTCAAATCTGTCATTAACACTGTTTTCCACACGCTTTTTTCATTGCATTGCCATATAATCAATTGGTCATTGATGCGTCACGAATAACGACAATGCGTCGAAAATTAAAGATATGTAAACATGAATTATGTTATTACTGTCTAAGCATCGCAAAGCTGTATGTGTAAAGGCGTCTGACGTCACAGTGGCTTGCCTGAAACAAAGGAATCAGAGAAACATGTGCTTACAGGGGCGTCGAACCGCCTTCTCCCGCTGATGGAGCAAAGTTGCTACAGTGACAAAGACAAGCTCCGCGCTCATGGGCAATTTATATGGGGCAACTGTGCTGCGAGTATCTAAGCAGTCGTCGTGCATGGATAAAATGCAATGTTTCAAACAGATCTGATGAATTCACCTACTTTGAAAAAGTGTGCGTTAGGAAGTTCTTTTGACACAAAGCGAAAATCTACAGTCAAGCGTCAATCAGCAGACAGCCGTGTGTTCTTTCGTCATGAGCCTGTTGTCAAAACGGCAGAAAAAAATGTTCACAAACGAAATATTGTTTCTACACTTAAAATGAACAAAGAAAAAATTAGCTAGCCTGATATAAGTCATGTTCATGACGATGCAAATGTAACGAGATTTCGAACTGTTCTGTTGCACACGTTCGGACTCATTTTATTTTTCTACAAAAAACATTTGCCATGACGGGAATCGAACCCGGGCCGCCCTTCGTTACAAGATAGATGCCTATCCGCTAGACCATTTGAGAAGACTTGATATGTACACCCTAAGATATCTAAGTGTCATTTCGATGAGGTCTGTAGCAGAGGCCATAGAGCACAGCAAACAAATAATCATGTGTTTAAATATCCTTGTCGTTTTGAAAAATTACCATTGTCACCTGCACAGGAATGCCATGCGGCCAACATTGAAGAAATGTGCTTCTCAAATCTGTCATTAACACTGTTTTCCACACGCTTTTTTCATTGCATTGCCATATAATCAATTGGTCATTGATGCGTCACGAATAACGACAATGCGTCGAAAATTAAAGAAATGTAAACATGAATTATGTTATTACTGTCTAAGCATCGCAAAGCTGTATGCGTAAAGGCGTCTGACGTCACAGTGGCTTGCCTGAAACAAAGGAATCAGAGAAACATGTGCTTACAGGGGCGTCGAAGCGCCTTCTCCCGCTGATGGAGCAAAGTTGCGACAGTGACAAAGACAAGCTCCGCGCTCATGGGCAATGTATATGGTGCAACTGTGCTGCGAATATCTAAGCAGTCGTCGTGCATGGATAAAATGCAATGTTTCAAACAGATCTGATGAATTCACCTACTTTGAAAAAGTGTGCGTTAGGAAGTTCTTTTGACACAAAGCGAAATTCTACAGTCAAGCGTCAATCAGCAGACAGCCGTGTGTTCTTTAGTCATGAGCCTGTTGTCAAAACGGCAGAAAAAAATGGTCACAAACGAAATATTGTTTCTACACTTAAAATGAACAAAGAAAAAATGAGCTAGCCTGATATAAGTCATGTTCATGACGATGCAAATGTAACGAGATTTCGAACTGTTCTGTTGCACACGTTGGGACTCATTTTATTTTTCTACAAAAAACACTTGCCATGACGGGAATCGAACCCGGGCCGCCCTGCGTTACAAGGTAGATGCCTATCCGCTAGACCATTTGGTAAAACTTGATATGTACACCCTAAGATATCTAAGTGTCATTTCGATGAGGTCTGTAGCAGAGGCCATAGAGCACAGCAAACAAATAATCATGTGTTTAAATATCCTTGTCGTTTTGAAAAATTACCATTGTCACCTGCACAGGAATGCCATGCGGCCAACATTGAAGAAATGTGCTTCTCAAATCTGTCATTAACACTGTTTTCCACACGCTTTTTTCATTGCATTGCCATATAATCAATTGGTCATTGATGCGTCACGAATAACGACAATGCGTCGAAAATTAAAGAAATGTAAACATGAATTATGTTATTACTGTCTAAGCATCGCAAAGCTGTATGCGTAAAGGCGTCTGACGTCACAGTGGCTTGCCTGAAACAAAGGAATCAGAGAAACATGTGCTTACAGGGGCGTCGAAGCGCCTTCTCCCGCTGATGGAGCAAAGTTGCGACAGTGACAAAGACAAGCTCCGCGCTCATGGGCAATGTATATGGGGCAACTGTGCTGCGAATATCTAAGCAGTCGTCGTGCATGGATAAAATGCAATGTTTCAAACAGATCTGATGAATTCACCTACTTTGAAAAAGTGTGCGTTAGGAAGTTCTTTTGACACAAAGCGAAATTCTACAGTCAAGCGTCAATCAGCAGACAGCCGTGTGTTCTTTAGTCATGAGCCTGTTGTCAAAACGGCAGAAAAAAATGGTCACAAACGAAATATTGTTTCTACACTTAAAATGAACAAAGAAAAAATGAGCTAGCCTGATATAAGTCATGTTCATGACGATGCAAATGTAACGAGATTTCGAACTGTTCTGTTGCACACGTTGGGACTCATTTTATTTTTCTACAAAAAACACTTGCCATGACGGGAATCGAACCCGGGCCGCCCTGCGTTACAAGGTAGATGCCTATCCGCTAGACCATTTGGGAAAACTTGATATGTACACCCTAAGATATCTAAGTGTCATTTCGATGAGGTCTGTAGCAGAGGCCATAGAGCACAGCAAACAAATAATCATGTGTTTAAATATCCTTGTCGTTTTGAAAAATTACCATTGTCACCTGCACAGGAATGCCATGCGGCCAACATTGAAGAAATGTGCTTCTCAAATCTGTCATTAACACTGTTTTCCACACGCTTTTTTCATTGCATTGCCATATAATCAATTGGTCATTGATGCGTCACGAATAACGACAATGCGTCGAAAATTAAAGAAATGTAAACATGAATTATGTTATTACTGTCTAAGCATCGCAAAGCTGTATGCGTAAAGGCGTCTGACGTCACAGTGGCTTGCCTGAAACAAAGGAATCAGAGAAACATGTGCTTACAGGGGCGTCGAAGCGCCTTCTCCCGCTGATGGAGCAAAGTTGCGACAGTGACAAAGACAAGCTCCGCGCTCATGGGCAATGTATATGGGGCAACTGTGCTGCGAGTATCTAAGCAGTCGTCGTGCATGGATAAAATGCAATGTTTCAAACAGATCTGATGAATTCACCTACTTTGAAAAAGTGTGCGTTAGGAAGTTCTTTTGACACAAAGCGAAAATCTACAGTCAAGCGTCAATCAGCAGACAGCCGTGTGTTCTTTCGTCATGAGCCTGTTGTCAAAACGGCAGAAAAAAATGTTCACAAACGAAATATTGTTTCTACACTTAAAATGAACAAAGAAAAAATTAGCTAGCCTGATATAAGTCATGTTCATGACGATGCAAATGTAACGAGATTTCGAACTGTTCTGTTGCACACGTTGGGACTCATTTTATTTTTCTACAAAAAACATTTGCCATGACGGGAATCGAACCCGGGCCGCCCTTCGTTACAAGATAGATGCCTATCCGCTAGACCATTTGAGAAGACTTGATATGTACACCCTAAGATATCTAAGTGTCATTTCGATGAGGTCTGTAGCAGAGGCCATAGAGCACAGCAAACAAATAATCATGTGTTTAAATATCCTTGTCGTTTTCAAAAATTACCATTGTCACCTGCACAGGAATGCCATGCGGCCAACATTGAAGAAATGTGCTTCTCAAATCTGTCATTAACACTGTTTTCCACACGCTTTTTTCATTGCATTGCCATATAATCAATTGGTCATTGATGCGTCACGAATAACGACAATGCGTCGAAAATTAAAGAAATGTAAACATGAATTATGTTATTACTGTCTAAGCATCGCAAAGCTGTATGCGTAAAGGCGTCTGACGTCACAGTGGCTTGCCTGAAACAAAGGAATCAGAGAAACATGTGCTTACAGGGGCGTCGAAGCGCCTTCTCCCGCTGATGGAGCAAAGTTGCGACAGTGACAAAGACAAGCTCCGCGCTCATGGGCAATGTATATGGGGCAACTGTGCTGCGAATATCTAAGCAGTCGTCGTGCATGGATAAAATGCAATGTTTCAAACAGATCTGATGAATTCACCTACTTTGAAAAAGTGTGCGTTAGGAAGTTCTTTTGACACAAAGCGAAATTCTACAGTCAAGCGTCAATCAGCAGACAGCCGTGTGTTCTTTAGTCATGAGCCTGTTGTCAAAACGGCAGAAAAAAATGGTCACAAACGAAATATTGTTTCTACACTTAAAATGAACAAAGAAAAAATTAGCTAGCCTGATATAAGTCATGTTCATGACGATGCAAATGTAACGAGATTTCGAACTGTTCTGTTGCACACGTTGGGACTCATTTTATTTTTCTACAAAAAACACTTGCCATGACGGGAATCGAACCCGGGCCGCCCTGCGTTACAAGGTAGATGCCTATCCGCTAGACCATTTGGGAAAACTTGATATGTACACCCTAAGATATCTAAGTGTCATTTCGATGAGGTCTGTAGCAGAGGCCATAGAGCACAGCAAACAAATAATCATGTGTTTAAATATCCTTGTCGTTTTGAAAAATTACCATTGTCACCTGCACAGGAATGCCATGCGGCCAACAATGAAGAAATGTGCTTCTCAAATCTGTCATTAACACTGTTTTCCACACGCTTTTTTCATTGCATTGCCATATAATCAATTGGTCATTGATGCGTCACGAATAACGACAATGCGTCGAAAATTAAAGAAATGTAAACATGAATTATGTTATTACTGTCTAAGCATCGCAAAGCTGTATGCGTAAAGGCGTCTGACGTCACAGTGGCTTGCCTGAAACAAAGGAATCAGAGAAACATGTGCTTACAGGGGCGTCGAAGCGCCTTCTCCCGCTGATGGAGCAAAGTTGCGACAGTGACAAAGACAAGCTCCGCGCTCATGGGCAATGTATATGGGGCAACTGTGCTGCGAGTATCTAAGCAGTCGTCGTGCATGGATAAAATGCAATGTTTCAAACAGATCTGATGAATTCACCTACTTTGAAAAAGTGTGCGTTAGGAAGTTCTTTTGACACAAAGCGAAAATCTACAGTCAAGCGTCAATCAGCAGACAGCCGTGTGTTCTTTAGTCATGAGCCTGTTGTCAAAACGGCAGAAAAAAATGGTCACAAACGAAATATTGTTTCTACACTTAAAATGAACAAAGAAAAAATGAGCTAGCCTGATATAAGTCATGTTCATGACGATGCAAATGTAACGAGATTTCGAACTGTTCTGTTGCACACGTTGGGACTCATTTTATTTTTCTACAAAAAACACTTGCCATGACGGGAATCGAACCCGGGCCGCCCTGCGTTACAAGGTAGATGCCTATCCGCTAGACCATTTGGGAAAACTTGATATGTACACCCTAAGATATCTAAGTGTCATTTCGATGAGGTCTGTAGCAGAGGCCATAGAGCACAGCAAACAAATAATCATGTGTTTAAATATCCTTGTCGTTTTGAAAAATTACCATTGTCACCTGCACAGGAATGCCATGCGGCCAACATTGAAGAAATGTGCTTCTCAAATCTGTCATTAACACTGTTTTCCACACGCTTTTTTCATTGCATTGCCATATAATCAATTGGTCATTGATGCGTCACGAATAACGACAATGCGTCGAAAATTAAAGAAATGTAAACATGAATTATGTTATTACTGTCTAAGCATCGCAAAGCTGTATGCGTAAAGGCGTCTGACGTCACAGTGACTTGCCTGAAACAAAGGAATCAGAGAAACATGTGCTTACAGGGGCGTCGAAGCGCCTTCTCCCGCTGATGGAGCAAAGTTGCGACAGTGACAAAGACAAGCTCCGCGCTCATGGGCAATTTATATGGGGCAACTGTGCTGCGAGTATCTAAGCAGTCGTCGTGCATGGATAAAATGCAATGTTTCAAACAGATCTGATGAATTCACCTACTTTGAAAAAGTGTGCGTTAGGAAGTTCTTTTGACACAAAGCGAAAATCTACAGTCAAGCGTCAATCAGCAGACAGCCGTGTGTTCTTTAGTCATGAGCCTGTTGTCAAAACGGCAGAAAAAAATGGTCACAAACGAAATATTGTTTCTACACTTAAAATGAACAAAGAAAAAATGAGCTAGCCTGATATAAGTCATGTTCATGACGATGCAAATGTAACGAGATTTCGAACTGTTCTGTTGCACACGTTGGGACTCATTTTATTTTTCTACAAAAAACACTTGCCATGACTGGAATCGAACCCGGGCCGCCCTGCGTTACAAGGTAGATGCCTATCCGCTAGACCATTTGGGAAAACTTGATATGTACACCCTAAGATATCTAAGTGTCATTTCGATGAGGTCTGTAGCAGAGGCCATAGAGCACAGCAAACAAATAATCATGTGTTTAAATATCCTTGTCGTTTTGAAAAATTACCATTGTCACCTGCACAGGAATGCCATGCGGCCAACATTGAAGAAATGTGCTTCTCAAATCTGTCATTAACACTGTTTTCCACACGCTTTTTTCATTGCATTGCCATATAATCAATTGGTCATTGATGCGTCACGAATAACGACAATGCGTCGAAAATTAAAGAAATGTAAACATGAATTATGTTATTACTGTCTAAGCATCGCAAAGCTGTATGCGTAAAGGCGTCTGACGTCACAGTGGCTTGCCTGAAACAAAGGAATCAGAGAAACATGTGCTTACAGGGGCGTCGAAGCGCCTTCTCCCGCTGATGGAGCAAAGTTGCGACAGTGACAAAGACAAGCTCCGCGCTCATGGGCAATGTATATGGGGCAACTGTGCTGCGAGTATCTAAGCAGTCGTCGTGCATGGATAAAATGCAATGTTTCAAACAGATCTGATGAATTCACCTACTTTGAAAAAGTGTGCGTTAGGAAGTTCTTTTGACACAAAGCGAAAATCTACAGTCAATCGTCAATCAGCAGACAGCCGTGTGTTCTTTCGTCATGAGCCTGTTGTCAAAACGGCAGAAAAAAATGGTCACAATCGAAATATTGTTTCTACACTTAAAATGAACAAAGAAAAAATTAGCTAGCCTGATATAAGTCATGTTCATGACGATGCAAATGTAACGAGATTTCGAACTGTTCTGTTGCACACGTTGGGACTCATTTTATTTTTCTACAAAAAACATTTGCCATGACGGGAATCGAACCCGGGCCGCCCTTCGTTACAAGATAGATGCCTATCCGCTAGACCATTTGAGAAGACTTGATATGTACACCCTAAGATATCTAAGTGTCATTTCGATGAGGTCTGTAGCAGAGGCCATAGAGCACAGCAAACAAATAATCATGTGTTTAAATATCCTTGTCGTTTTGAAAAATTACCATTGTCACCTGCACAGGAATGCCATGCGGCCAACATTGAAGAAATGTGCTTCTCAAATCTGTCATTAACACTGTTTTCCACACGCTTTTTTCATTGCATTGCCATATAATCAATTGGTCATTGATGCGTCACGAATAACGACAATGCGTCGAAAATTAAAGAAATGTAAACATGAATTATGTTATTACTGTCTAAGCATCGCAAAGCTGTATGCGTAAAGGCGTCTGACGTCACAGTGGCTTGCCTGAAACAAAGGAATCAGAGAAACATGTGCTTACAGGGGCGTCGAAGCGCCTTCTCCCGCTGATGGAGCAAAGTTGCGACAGTGACAAAGACAAGCTCCGCGCTCATGGGCAATGTATATGGGGCAACTGTGCTGCGAATATCTAAGCAGTCGTCGTGCATGGATAAAATGCAATGTTTCAAACAGATCTGATGAATTCACCTACTTTGAAAAAGTGTGCGTTAGGAAGTTCTTTTGACACAAAGCGAAATTCTACAGTCAAGCGTCAATCAGCAGACAGCCGTGTGTTCTTTAGTCATGAGCCTGTTGTCAAAACGGCAGAAAAAAATGGTCACAAACGAAATATTGTTTCTACACTTAAAATGAACAAAGAAAAAATTAGCTAGCCTGATATAAGTCATGTTCATGACGATGCAAATGTAACGAGATTTCGAACTGTTCTGTTGCACACGTTGGGACTCATTTTATTTTTCTACAAAAAACACTTGCCATGACGGGAATCGAACCCGGGCCGCCCTGCGTTACAAGGTAGATGCCTATCCGCTAGACCATTTGGGAAAACTTGATATGTACACCCTAAGATATCTAAGTGTCATTTCGATGAGGTCTGTAGCAGAGGCCATAGAGCACAGCAAACAAATAATCATGTGTTTAAATATCCTTGTCGTTTTGAAAAATTACCATTGTCACCTGCACAGGAATGCCATGCGGCCAACATTGAAGAAATGTGCTTCTCAAATCTGTCATTAACACTGTTTTCCACACGCTTTTTTCATTGCATTGCCATATAATCAATTGGTCATTGATGCGTCACGAATAACGACAATGCGTCGAAAATTAAAGAAATGTAAACATGAATTATGTTATTACTGTCTAAGCATCGCAAAGCTGTATGCGTAAAGGCGTCTGACGTCACAGTGGCTTGCCTGAAACAAAGGAATCAGAGAAACATGTGCTTACAGGGGCGTCGAAGCGCCTTCTCCCGCTGATGGAGCAAAGTTGCGACAGTGACAAAGACAAGCTCCGCGCTCATGGGCAATGTATATGGGGCAACTGTGCTGCGAGTATCTAAGCAGTCGTCGTGCATGGATAAAATGCAATGTTTCAAACAGATCTGATGAATTCACCTACTTTGAAAAAGTGTGCGTTAGGAAGTTCTTTTGACACAAAGCGAAAATCTACAGTCAAGCGTCAATCAGCAGACAGCCGTGTGTTCTTTAGTCATGAGCCTGTTGTCAAAACGGCAGAAAAAAATGGTCACAAACGAAATATTGTTTCTACACTTAAAATGAACAAAGAAAAAATGAGCTAGCCTGATATAAGTCATGTTCATGACGATGCAAATGTAACGAGATTTCGAACTGTTCTGTTGCACACGTTGGGACTCATTTTATTTTTCTACAAAAAACACTTGCCATGACGGGAATCGAACCCGGGCCGCCCTGCGTTACAAGGTAGATGCCTATCCGCTAGACCATTTGGGAAAACTTGATATGTACACCCTAAGATATCTAAGTGTCATTTCGATGAGGTCTGTAGCAGAGGCCATAGAGCACAGCAAACAAATAATCATGTGTTTAAATATCCTTGTCGTTTTGAAAAATTACCATTGTCACCTGCACAGGAATGCCATGCGGCCAACAATGAAGAAATGTGCTTCTCAAATCTGTCATTAACACTGTTTTCCACACGCTTTTTTCATTGCATTGCCATATAATCAATTGGTCATTGATGCGTCACGAATAACGACAATGCGTCGAAAATTAAAGAAATGTAAACATGAATTATGTTATTACTGTCTAAGCATCGCAAAGCTGTATGCGTAAAGGCGTCTGACGTCACAGTGGCTTGCCTGAAACAAAGGAATCAGAGAAACATGTGCTTACAGGGGCGTCGAAGCGCCTTCTCCCGCTGATGGAGCAAAGTTGCGACAGTGACAAAGACAAGCTCCGCGCTCATGGGCAATGTATATGGGGCAACTGTGCTGCGAGTATCTAAGCAGTCGTCGTGCATGGATAAAATGCAATGTTTCAAACAGATCTGATGAATTCACCTACTTTGAAAAAGTGTGCGTTAGGAAGTTCTTTTGACACAAAGCGAAAATCTACAGTCAAGCGTCAATCAGCAGACAGCCGTGTGTTCTTTAGTCATGAGCCTGTTGTCAAAACGGCAGAAAAAAATGGTCACAAACGAAATATTGTTTCTACACTTAAAATGAACAAAGAAAAAATGAGCTAGCCTGATATATGTCATGTTCATGACGATGCAAATGTAACGAGATTTCGAACTGTTCTGTTGCACACGTTGGGACTCATTTTATTTTTCTACAAAAAACACTTGCCATGACGGGAATCGAACCCGGGCCGCCCTGCGTTACAAGGTAGATGCCTATCCGCTAGACCATTTGGGAAAACTTGATATGTACACCCTAAGATATCTAAGTGTCATTTCGATGAGGTCTGTAGCAGAGGCCATAGAGCACAGCAAACAAATAATCATGTGTTTAAATATCCTTGTCGTTTTGAAAAATTACCATTGTCACCTGCACAGGAATGCCATGCGGCCAACATTGAAGAAATGTGCTTCTCAAATCTGTCATTAACACTGTTTTCCACACGCTTTTTTCATTGCATTGCCATATAATCAATTGGTCATTGATGCGTCACGAATAACGACAATGCGTCGAAAATTAAAGAAATGTAAACATGAATTATGTTATTACTGTCTAAGCATCGCAAAGCTGTATGCGTAAAGGCGTCTGACGTCACAGTGGCTTGCCTGAAACAAAGGAATCAGAGAAACATGTGCTTACAGGGGCGTCGAAGCGCCTTCTCCCGCTGATGGAGCAAAGTTGCGACAGTGACAAAGACAAGCTCCGCGCTCATGGGCAATGTATATGGGGCAACTGTGCTGCGAGTATCTAAGCAGTCGTCGTGCATGGATAAAATGCAATGTTTCAAACAGATCTGATGAATTCACCTACTTTGAAAAAGTGTGCGTTAGGAAGTTCTTTTGACACAAAGCGAAAATCTACAGTCAAGCGTCAATCAGCAGACAGCCGTGTGTTCTTTAGTCATGAGCCTGTTGTCAAAACGGCAGAAAAAAATGGTCACAAACGAAATATTGTTTCTACACTTAAAATGAACAAAGAAAAAATGAGCTAGCCTGATATAAGTCATGTTCATGACGATGCAAATGTAACGAGATTTCGAACTGTTCTGTTGCACACGTTGGGACTCATTTTATTTTTCTACAAAAAACACTTGCCATGACGGGAATCGAACCCGGGCCGCCCTGCGTTACAAGGTAGATGCCTATCCGCTAGACCATTTGGGAAAACTTGATATGTACACCCTAAGATATCTAAGTGTCATTTCGATGAGGTCTGTAGCAGAGGCCATAGAGCACAGCAAACAAATAATCATGTGTTTAAATATCCTTGTCGTTTTGAAAAATTACCATTGTCACCTGCACAGGAATGCCATGCGGCCAACATTGAAGAAATGTGCTTCTCAAATCTGTCATTAACACTGTTTTCCACACGCTTTTTTCATTGCATTGCTATATAATCAATTGGTCATTGATGCGTCACGAATAACGACAATGCGTCGAAAATTAAAGAAATGTAAACATGAATTATGTTATTACTGTCTAAGCATCGCAAAGCTGTATGCGTAAAGGCGTCTGACGTCACAGTGGCTTGCCTGAAACAAAGGAATCAGAGAAACATGTGCTTACAGGGGCGTCGAAGCGCCTTCATCCGCTGATGGAGCAAAGTTGCGACAGTGACAAAGACAAGCTCCGCGCTCATGGGCAATGTATATGGGGCAACTGTGCTGCGAGTATCTAAGCAGTCGTCGTGCATGGATAAAATGCAATGTTTCAAACAGATCTGATGAATTCACCTACTTTGAAAAAGTGTGCGTTAGGAAGTTCTTTTGACACAAAGCGAAAATCTACAGTCAAGCGTCAATCAGCAGACAGCCGTGTGTTCTTTAGTCATGAGCCTGTTGTCAAAACGGCAGAAAAAAATGGTCACAAACGAAATATTGTTTCTACACTTAAAATGAACAAAGAAAAAATGAGCTAGCCTGATATAAGTCATGTTCATGACGATGCAAATGTAACGAGATTTCGAACTGTTCTGTTGCACACGTTGGGACTCATTTTATTTTTCAACAAAAAACATTTGCCATGACGAGAATCGAACCCGGGCCGCCCTGCGTTACAAGGTAGATGCCTATCCGCTAGACCATTTGGGAAGACTTGATAAGTACACCCTAAGATATCTAAGTGTCATTTCGATGAGGTCTGTAGCAGAGGCCATAGAGCACAGCAAACAAATAATCATGTGTTTAAATATCCTTGTCGTTTTGAAAAATTACCATTGTCACCTGCACAGGAATGCCATGCGGCCAACATTGAAGAAATGTGCTTCTCAAATCTGTCATTAACACTGTTTTCCACACGCTTTTTTCATTGCATTGCCATATAATCAATTGGTCATTGATGCGTCACGAATAACGACAATGCGTCGAAAATTAAAGAAATGTAAACATGAATTATGTTATTACTGTCTAAGCATCGCAAAGCTGTATGCGTAAAGGCGTCTGACGTCACAGTGGCTTGCCTGAAACAAAGGAATCAGAGAAACATGTGCTTACAGGGGCGTCGAAGCGCCTTCATCCGCTGATGGAGCAAAGTTGCGACAGTGACAAAGACAAGCTCCGCGCTCATGGGCAATGTATATGGGGCAACTGTGCTGCGAGTATCTAAGCAGTCGTCGTGCATGGATAAAATGCAATGTTTCAAACAGATCTGATGAATTCACCTACTTTGAAAAAGTGTGCGTTAGGAAGTTCTTTTGACACAAAGCGAAAATCTACAGTCAAGCGTCAATCAGCAGACAGCCGTGTGTTCTTTAGTCATGAGCCTGTTGTCAAAACGGCAGAAAAAAATGGTCACAAACGAAATATTGTTTCTACACTTAAAATGAACAAAGAAAAAATGAGCTAGCCTGATATAAGTCATGTTCATGACGATGCAAATGTAACGAGATTTCGAACTGTTCTGTTGCACACGTTGGGACTCATTTTATTTTTCTACAAAAAACACTTGCCATGACGGGAATCGAACCCGGGCCGCCCTGCGTTACAAGGTAGATGCCTATCCGCTAGACCATTTGGGAAGACTTGATATGTACACCCTAAGATATCTAAGTGTCATTTCGATGAGGTCTGTAGCAGAGGCCATAGAGCACAGCAAACAAATAATCATGTGTTTAAATATCCTTGTCGTTTTGAAAAATTACCATTGTCACCTGCACAGGAATGCCATGCGGCCAACATTGAACAAATGTGCTTCTCAAATCTGTCATTAACACTGTTTTCCACACGCTTTTTTCATTGCATTGCTATATAATCAATTGGTCATTGATGCGTCACGAATAACGACAATGCGTCGAAAATTAAAGAAATGTAAACATGAATTATGTTATTACTGTCTAAGCATCGCAAAGCTGTATGCGTAAAGGCGTCTGACGTCACAGTGGCTTGCCTGAAACAAAGGAATCAGAGAAACATGTGCTTACAGGGGCGACGAAGCGCCTTCTCCCGTTGATGCAGCAAAGTTGCTACAGTGACAAAGACAAGCTCCGCGCTCATGGGCAATGTATATGGGGCAACTGTGCTGCGAGTATCTAAGCAGTCGTCGTGCATGGATAAAATGCAATGTTTCAAACAGATCCTATGAATTCACCTACTTTGAAAAAGTGTGCGTTAGGAAGTTCTTTTGACACAAAGCGAAAATCTACAGTCAAGCGTCAATCAGCAGACAGCCGTGTGTTCTTTAGTCATGAGCCTGTTGTCAAAACGGCAGAAAAAAATTGTCACAAACGAAATATTGTTTCTACACTTAAAATGAACAAAGAAAAAATGAGCTAGCCTGATATAAGTCATGTTCATGACGATGCAAATGTAACGAGATTTCGAACTGTTCTGTTGCACACGTTGGGACTCATTTTATTTTTCTACAAAAAACATTTGCCATGACGGGAATCGAACCCGGGCCGTCCTGCGTTACAAGGTAGATGCCTATCCGCTAGACCATTTGGGAAAACTTGATATGTACACCCTAAGATATCTAAGTGTCATTTCGATGAGGTCTGTAGCAGAGGCCATAGAGCACAGCAAACAAATAATCATGTGTTTAAATATCCTTGTCGTTTTGAAAAATTACCATTGTCACCTGCACAGGAATGCCATGCGGCCAACATTGAAGAAATGTGCTTCTCAAATCTGTCATTAACACTGTTTTCCACACGCTTTTTTCATTGCATTGCCATATAATCAATTGGTCATTGATGCGTCACGAATAACGACAATGCGTCGAAAATTAAAGAAATGTAAACATGAATTATGTTATTACTGTCTAAGCATCGCAAAGCTGTATGCGTAAAGGCGTCTGACGTCACAGTGGCTTGCCTGAAACAAAGGAATCAGAGAAACATGTGCTAACAGGGGCGTCGAAGCGCCTTCTCCCGCTGATGGAGCAAAGTTGCTACAGTGACAAAGACAAGCTCCGCGCTCATGGGCAATGTATATGGGGCAACTGTGCTGCGAGTATCTAAGCAGTCGTCGTGCATGGATAAAATGCAATGTTTCAAACAGATCTGATGAATTCACCTACTTTGAAAAAGTGTGCGTTAGGAAGTTCTTTTGACACAAAGCGAAAATCTACAGTCAAGCGTCAATCAGCAGACAGCCGTGTGTTCTTTAGTCATGAGCCTGTTGTCAAAACGGCAGAAAAAAATGGTCACAAACGAAATATTGTTTCTACACTTAAAATGAACAAAGAAAAAATGAGCTAGCCTGATATAAGTCATGTTCATGACGATGCAAATGTAACGAGATTTCGAACTGTTCTGTTGCACACGTTGGGACTCATTTTATTTTTCTACAAAAAACACTTGCCATGACGGGAATCGAACCCGGGCCGCCCTGCGTTAGAAGGTAGATGCCTATCCGCTAGACCATTTGGGAAAACTTGATATGTACACCCTAAGATATCTAAGTGTCATTTCGATGAGGTCTGTAGCAGAGGCCAAAGAGCACAGCAAACAAATAATCATGTGTTTAAATATCCTTGTCGTTTTGAAAAATTACCATTGTCACCTGCACAGGAATGCCATGCGGCCAACATTGAAGAAATGTGCTTCTCAAATCTGTCATTAACACTGTTTTCCACACGCTTTTTTCATTGCATTGCCATATAATCAATTGGTCATTGATGCGTCACGAATAACGACAATGCGTCGAAAATTAAAGAAATGTAAACATGAATTATGTTATTACTGTCTAAGCATCGCAAAGCTGTATGCGTAAAGGCGTCTGACGTCACAGTGGCGTGCCTGAAACAAAGGAATTAGAGAAACATGTGCTTACAGGGGCGTCGATCCGCCTTCTCCCGCTGATGGAGCAAAGTTGCTACAGTGACAAAGACAAGCTCCGCGCTCATGGGCAATTTATATGAGGCAACTGTGCTGCGAGTATCTAAGTAGTCGTCGTGCATGGATAAAATGCAATGTTTCAAACAGATCTGATGAATTCACCTACTTTGAAAAAGTGTGCGTTAGGAAGTTCTTTTGACACAAAGCGAAAATCTACAGTCAAGCGTCAATCAGCAGACAGCCGTGTGTTCTTTAGTCATGAGCCTGTTGTCAAAACGGCAGAAAAAAATGGTCACAAACGAAATATTGTTTCTACACTTAAAATGAACAAAGAAAAAATGAGCTAGCCTGATATAAGTCATGTTCATGACGATGCAAATGTAACGAGATTTCGAACTGTTCTGTTGCACACGTTGGGACTCATTTTATTTTTCTACAAAAAACACTTGCCATGACGGGAATCGAAACCGGGCCGCCCTGCGTTACAAGGTAGATGCCTATCCGCTAGACCATTTGGGAAAACTTGATATGTACAACCTAAGATATCTAAGTGTCATTTCGATGAGGTCTGTAGCAGAGGCCATAGAGCACAGCAAACAAATAATCATGTGTTTAAATATCCTTGTCGTTTTGAAAAATTACCATTGTCACCTGCACAGGAATGCCATGCGGCCAACATTGAAGAAATGTGCTTCTCAAATCTGTCATTAACACTGTTTTCCACACGCTTTTTTCATTGCATTGCCATATAATCAATTGGTCATTGATGCGTCACGAATAACGACAATGCGTCGAAAATTAAAGAAATGTAAACATGAATTATGTTATTACTGTCTAAGCATCGCAAAGCTGTATGCGTAAAGGCGTCTGACGTCACAGTGGCATTCCTGAAACTAAGGAATTAGAGAAACATGTGCTTACAGGGGCGTCGATCCGCCTTCTCCCGCTGATGGAGCAAAGTTGCGACAGTGACAAAGACAAGCTCCGCGCTCATGGGCAATGTATATGGGGCAACTGTGCTGCGAGTATCTAAGCAGTCGTCGTGGATGGATAAAATGCAATGTTTCAAACAGATCTGATGAATTCACCTACTTTGAAAAAGTGTGCGTTAGGAAGTTCTTTTGACACAAAGCGAAAATCTACAGTCAAGCGTCAATCAGCAGACAGCCGTGTGTTCTTTAGTCATGAGCCTGTTGTCAAAACGGCAGAAAGAAATGGTCACAAACGAAATATTGTTTCTACACTTAAAATGAACAAAGAAAAAATGAGCTAGCCTGATATAAGTCATGTTCATGACGATGCAAATGTAACGAGATTTCGAACTCTTCTGTTGCACACGTTGGGACTCATTTTATTTTTCTACAAAAAACATTTGCCATGACGGGAATCGAACCCGGGCCGCCCTGCGTTACAAGGTAGATGCCTATCCGCTAGACCATTTGGGAAGACTTGATATGTACACCCTAAGATATCTAAGTGTCATTTCGATGAGGTCTGTAGCAGAGGCCATAGAGCACAGCAAACAAATAATCATGTGTTTAAATATCCTTGTCGTTTTGAAAAATTACCATTGTCACCTGCACAGGAATGCCATGCGGCCAACATTGAAGAAATGTGCTTCTCAAATCTGTCATTAACACTGTTTTCCACACGCTTTTTTCATTGCATTGCCATATAATCAATTGGTCATTGATGCGTCACGAATAACGACAATGCGTCGAAAATTAAAGAAATGTAAACATGAATTATGTTATTACTGTCTAAGCATCGCAAAGCTGTATGCGTAAAGGCGTCTGACGTCACAGTGGCTTGCCTGAAACAAAGGAATCAGAGAAACATGTGCTTACAGGGGCGTCGAAGCGCCTTCTCCCGCTGATGGAGCAAAGTTGCGACAGTGACAAAGACAAGCTCCGCGCTCATGGGCAATGTATATGGGGCAACTGTGCTGCGAGTATCTAAGCAGTCGTCGTGGATGGATAAAATGCAATGTTTCAAACAGATCTGATGAATTCACCTACTTTGAAAAAGTGTGCGTTAGGAAGTTCTTTTGACACAAAGCGAAAATCTACAGTCAAGCGTCAATCAGCAGACAGCCGTGTGTTCTTTAGTCATGAGCCTGTTGTCAAAACGGCAGAAAGAAATGGTCACAAACGAAATATTGTTTCTACACTTAAAATGAACAAAGAAAAAATGAGCTAGCCTGATATAAGTCATGTTCATGACGATGCAAATGTAACGAGATTTCGAACTCTTCTGTTGCACACGTTGGGACTCATTTTATTTTTCTACAAAAAACATTTGCCATGACAGGAATCGAACCCGGGCCGCCCTGCGTTACAAGGTAGATGCCTATCCGCTAGACCATTTGGGAAGACTTGATATGTACACCCTAAGATATCTAAGTGTCATTTCGATGAGGTCTGTAGCAGAGGCCATAGAGCACAGCAAACAAATAATCATGTGTTTAAATATCCTTGTCGTTTTGAAAAATTACCATTGTCACCTGCACAGGAATGCCATGCGGCCAACATTGAAGAAATGTGCTTCTCAAATCTGTCATTAACACTGTTTTCACACGCTTTTTTCATTGCATTGCCATATAATCAATTGGTCATTGATGCGTCACGAATAACGACAATGCGTCGAAAATTAAAGAAATGTAAACATGAATTATGTTATTACTGTCTAAGCATCGCAAAGCTGTATGCGTAAAGGAGTCTGACGTCACAGTGGCTTGCCTGAAACAAAGGAATCAGAGAAACATGTGCTTACAGGGGCGTCGAAGCGCCTTCTCCCGCTGATGGAGCAAAGTTGCTACAGTGACAAAGACAAGCTCCGCGCTCATGGGCAATGTATATGGGGCAACTGTGCTGCGAGTATCTAAGCAGTCGTCGTGCATGGATAAAATGCAATGTTTCAAACAGATCTGATGAATTCACCTACTTTGAAAAAGTGTGCGTTAGGAAGTTCTTTTGACACAAAGCGAAAATCTACAGTCAAGCGTCAATCAGCAGACAGCCGTGTGTTCTTTAGTCATGAGCCTGTTGTCAAAACGGCAGAAAGAAATGGTCACAAACGAAATATTGTTTCTACACTTAAAATGAACAAAGAAAAAATGAGCTAGCCTGATATAAGTCATGTTCATGACGATGCAAATGTAACGAGATTTCGAACTCTTCTGTTGCACACGTTGGGACTCATTTTATTTTTCTACAAAAAACATTTGCCATGACGGGAATCGAACCCGGGCCGCCCTGCGTTACAAGGTAGATGCCTATCCGCTAGACCATTTGGGAAGACTTGATATGTACACCCTAAGATATCTAAGTGTCATTTCGATGAGGTCTGTAGCAGAGGCCATAGAGCACAGCAAACAAATAATCATGTGTTTAAATATCCTTGTCGTTTTGAAAAATTACCATTGTCACCTGCACAGGAATGCCATGCGGCCAACATTGAAGAAATGTGCTTCTCAAATCTGTCATTAACACTGTTTTCCACACGCTTTTTTCATTGCATTGCCATATAATCAATTGGTCATTGATGCGTCACGAATAACGACAATGCGTCGAAAATTAAAGAAATGTAAACATGAATTATGTTATTACTGTCTAAGCATCGCAAAGCTGTATGCGTAAAGGCGTCTGACGTCACAGTGGCTTGCCTGAAACAAAGGAATCAGAGAAACATGTGCTTACAGGGGCGTCGAAGCGCCTTCTCCCGCTGATGGAGCAAAGTTGCGACAGTGACAAAGACAAGCTCCGCGCTCATGGGCAATGTATATGGGGCAACTGTGCTGCGAGTATCTAAGCAGTCGTCGTGGATGGATAAAATGCAATGTTTCAAACAGATCTGATGAATTCACCTACTTTGAAAAAGTGTGCGTTAGGAAGTTCTTTTGACACAAAGCGAAAATCTACAGTCAAGCGTCAATCAGCAGACAGCCGTGTGTTCTTTAGTCATGAGCCTGTTGTCAAAACGGCAGAAAGAAATGGTCACAAACGAAATATTGTTTCTACACTTAAAATGAACAAAGAAAAAATGAGCTAGCCTGATATAAGTCATGTTCATGACGATGCAAATGTAACGAGATTTCGAACTCTTCTGTTGCACACGTTGGGACTCATTTTATTTTTCTACAAAAAACATTTGCCATGACGGGAATCGAACCCGGGCCGCCCTGCGTTACAAGGTAGATGCCTATCCGCTAGACCATTTGGGAAGACTTGATATGTACACCCTAAGATATCTAAGTGTCATTTCGATGAGGTCTGTAGCAGAGGCCATAGAGCACAGCAAACAAATAATCATGTGTTTAAATATCCTTGTCGTTTTGAAAAATTACCATTGTCACCTGCACAGGAATGCCATGCGGCCAACATTGAAGAAATGTGCTTCTCAAATCTGTCATTAACACTGTTTTCACACGCTTTTTTCATTGCATTGCCATATAATCAATTGGTCATTGATGCGTCACGAATAACGACAATGCGTCGAAAATTAAAGAAATGTAAACATGAATTATGTTATTACTGTCTAAGCATCGCAAAGCTGTATGCGTAAAGGAGTCTGACGTCACAGTGGCTTGCCTGAAACAAAGGAATCAGAGAAACATGTGCTTACAGGGGCGTCGAAGCGCCTTCTCCCGCTGATGGAGCAAAGTTGCTACAGTGACAAAGACAAGCTCCGCGCTCATGGGCAATGTATATGGGGCAACTGTGCTGCGAGTATCTAAGCAGTCGTCGTGCATGGATAAAATGCAATGTTTCAAACAGATCTGATGAATTCACCTACTTTGAAAAAGTGTGCGTTAGGAAGTTCTTTTGACACAAAGCGAAAATCTACAGTCAAGCGTCAATCAGCAGACAGCCGTGTGTTCTTTAGTCATGAGCCTGTTGTCAAAACGGCAGAAAGAAATGGTCACAAACGAAATATTGTTTCTACACTTAAAATGAACAAAGAAAAAATGAGCTAGCCTGATATAAGTCATGTTCATGACGATGCAAATGTAACGAGATTTCGAACTGTTCTGTTGCACACGTTGGGACTCATTTTATTTTTCTACAAAAAACACTTGCCATGACGGGAATCGAACCCCGGCCGCCCTGCGTTACAAGGTAGATGCCTATCCGCTAGACCATTTGGGAAAACTTGATATGTACACCCTAAGATATCTAAGTGTCATTTCGATGAGGTCTGTAGCAGAGGCCATAGAGCACAGCAAACAAATAATCATGTGTTTAAATATCCTTGTCGTTTTGAAAAATTACCATTGTCACCTGCACAGGAATGCCATGCGGCCAACATTGAAGAAATGTGCTTCTCAAATCTGTCATTAACACTGTTTTCCACACGCTTTTTTCATTGCATTGCCATATAATCAATTGGTCATTGATGCGTCACGAATAACGACAATGCGTCGAAAATTAAAGAAATGTAAACATGAATTATGTTATTACTGTCTAAGCATCGCAAAGCTGTATGCGTAAAGGCGTCTGACGTCACAGTGGCTTGCCTGAAACAAAGGAATCAGAGAAACATGTGCTTACAGGGGCGTCGAAGCGCCTTCTCCCGCTGATGGAGCAAAGTTGCGACAGTGACAAAGACAAGCTCCGCGCTCATGGGCAATGTATATGGGGCAACTGTGCTGCGAGTATCTAAGCAGTCGTCGTGGATGGATAAAATGCAATGTTTCAAACAGATCTGATGAATTCACCTACTTTGAAAAAGTGTGCGTTAGGAAGTTCTTTTGACACAAAGCGAAAATCTACAGTCAAGCGTCAATCAGCAGACAGCCGTGTGTTCTTTAGTCATGAGCCTGTTGTCAAAACGGCAGAAAGAAATGGTCACAAACGAAATATTGTTTCTACACTTAAAATGAACAAAGAAAAAATGAGCTAGCCTGATATAAGTCATGTTCATGACGATGCAAATGTAACGAGATTTCGAACTCTTCTGTTGCACACGTTGGGACTCATTTTATTTTTCTACAAAAAACATTTGCCATGACGGGAATCGAACCCGGGCCGCCCTGCGTTACAAGGTAGATGCCTATCCGCTAGACCATTTGGGAAGACTTGATATGTACACCCTAAGATATCTAAGTGTCATTTCGATGAGGTCTGTAGCAGAGGCCATAGAGCACAGCAAACAAATAATCATGTGTTTAAATATCCTTGTCGTTTTGAAAAATTACCATTGTCACCTGCACAGGAATGCCATGCGGCCAACATTGAAGAAATGTGCTTCTCAAATCTGTCATTAACACTGTTTTCCACACGCTTTTTTCATTGCATTGCCATATAATCAATTGGTCATTGATGCGTCACGAATAACGACAATGCGTCGAAAATTAAAGAAATGTAAACATGAATTATGTTATTACTGTCTAAGCATCGCAAAGCTGTATGCGTAAAGGCGTCTGACGTCACAGTGGCTTGCCTGAAACAAAGGAATCAGAGAAACATGTGCTTACAGGGGCGTCGAAGCGCCTTCTCCCGCTGATGGAGCAAAGTTGCGACAGTGACAAAGACAAGCTCCGCGCTCATGGGCAATGTATATGGGGCAACTGTGCTGCGAGTATCTAAGCAGTCGTCGTGGATGGATAAAATGCAATGTTTCAAACAGATCTGATGAATTCACCTACTTTGAAAAAGTGTGCGTTAGGAAGTTCTTTTGACACAAAGCGAAAATCTACAGTCAAGCGTCAATCAGCAGACAGCCGTGTGTTCTTTAGTCATGAGCCTGTTGTCAAAACGGCAGAAAGAAATGGTCACAAACGAAATATTGTTTCTACACTTAAAATGAACAAAGAAAAAATGAGCTAGCCTGATATAAGTCATGTTCATGACGATGCAAATGTAACGAGATTTCGAACTCTTCTGTTGCACACGTTGGGACTCATTTTATTTTTCTACAAAAAACATTTGCCATGACGGGAATCGAACCAGGGCCGCCCTGCGTTACAAGGTAGATGCCTATCCGCTAGACCATTTGGGAAGACTTGATATGTACACCCTAAGATATCTAAGTGTCATTTCGATGAGGTCTGTAGCAGAGGCCATAGAGCACAGCAAACAAATAATCATGTGTTTAAATATCCTTGTCGTTTTGAAAAATTACCATTGTCACCTGCACAGGAATGCCATGCGGCCAACATTGAAGAAATGTGCTTCTCAAATCTGTCATTAACACTGTTTTCACACGCTTTTTTCATTGCATTGCCATATAATCAATTGGTCATTGATGCGTCACGAATAACGACAATGCGTCGAAAATTAAAGAAATGTAAACATGAATTATGTTTTTACTGTCTAAGCATCGCAAAGCTGTATGCGTAAAGGAGTCTGACGTCACAGTGGCTTGCCTGAAACAAAGGAATCAGAGAAACATGTGCTTACAGGGGCGTCGAAGCGCCTTCTCCCGCTGATGGAGCAAAGTTGCTACAGTGACAAAGACAAGCTCCGCGCTCATGGGCAATGTATATGGGGCAACTGTGCTGCGAGTATCTAAGCAGTCGTCGTGCATGGATAAAATGCAATGTTTCAAACAGATCTGATGAATTCACCTACTTTGAAAAAGTGTGCGTTAGGAAGTTCTTTTGACACAAAGCGAAAATCTACAGTCAAGCGTCAATCAGCAGACAGCCGTGTGTTCTTTAGTCATGAGCCTGTTGTCAAAACGGCAGAAAGAAATGGTCACAAACGAAATATTGTTTCTACACTTAAAATGAACAAAGAAAAAATGAGCTAGCCTGATATAAGTCATGTTCATGACGATGCAAATGTAACGAGATTTCGAACTGTTCTGTTGCACACGTTGGGACTCATTTTATTTTTCTACAAAAAACACTTGCCATGACGGGAATCGAACCCCGGCCGCCCTGCGTTACAAGGTAGATGCCTATCCGCTAGACCATTTGGGAAAACTTGATATGTACACCCTAAGATATCTAAGTGTCATTTCGATGAGGTCTGTAGCAGAGGCCATAGAGCACAGCAAACAAATAATCATGTGTTTAAATATCCTTGTCGTTTTGAAAAATTACCATTGTCACCTGCACAGGAATGCCATGCGGCCAACATTGAAGAAATGTGCTTCTCAAATCTGTCATTAACACTGTTTTCCACACGCTTTTTTCATTGCATTGCCATATAATCAATTGGTCATTGATGCGTCACGAATAACGACAATGCGTCGAAAATTAAAGAAATGTAAACATGAATTATGTTATTACTGTCTAAGCATCGCAAAGCTGTATGCGTAAAGGCGTCTGACGTCACAGTGGCGTGCCTGAAACAAAGGAATTAGAGAAACATGTGCTTACAGGGGCGTCGAAGCGCCTTCTCCCGCTGATGGAGCAAAGTTGCTACAGTGACAAAGACAAGCTCCGCGCTCATGGGCAATGTATATGGGGCAACTGTGCTGCGAGTATCTAAGCAGTCGTCGTGCATGGATAAAATGCAATGTTTCAAACAGATCTGATGAATTCACCTACTTTGAAAAAGTGTGCGTTAGGAAGTTCTTTTGACACAAAGCGAAAATCTACAGTCAAGCGTCAATCAGCAGACAGCCGTGTGTTCTTTAGTCATGAGCCTGTTGTCAAAACGGCAGAAAGAAATGGTCACAAACGAAATATTGTTTCTACACTTAAAATGAACAAAGAAAAAATGAGCTAGCCTGATATAAGTCATGTTCATGACGATGCAAATGTAACGAGATTTCGAACTGTTCTGTTGCACACGTTGGGACTCATTTTATTTTTCTACAAAAAACACTTGCCATGACGGGAATCGAACCCCGGCCGCCCTGCGTTACAAGGTAGATGCCTATCCGCTAGACCATTTGGGAAAACTTGATATGTACACCCTAAGATATCTAAGTGTCATTTCGATGAGGTCTGTAGCAGAGGCCATAGAGCACAGCAAACAAATAATCATGTGTTTAAATATCCTTGTCGTTTTGAAAAATTACCATTGTCACCTGCACAGGAATGCCATGCGGCCAACATTGAAGAAATGTGCTTCTCAAATCTGTCATTAACACTGTTTTCCACACGCTTTTTTCATTGCATTGCCATATAATCAATTGGTCATTGATGCGTCACGAATAACGACAATGCGTCGAAAATTAAAGAAATGTAAACATGAATTATGTTATTACTGTCTAAGCATCGCAAAGCTGTATGCGTAAAGGCGTCTGACGTCACAGTGGCGTGCCTGAAACAAAGGAATTAGAGAAACATGTGCTTACAGGGGCGTCGATCCGCATTCTCCCGCTGATGGAGCAAAGTTGCTACAGTGACAAAGACAAGCTCCGCGCTCATGGGCAATTTATATGAGGCAACTGTGCTGCGAGTATCTAAGTAGTCGTCGTGCATGGATAAAATGCAATGTTTCAAACAGATCTGATGAATTCACCTACTTTGAAAAAGTGTGCGTTAGGGAGTTCTTTTGACACAAAGCGAAAATCTACAGTCAAGTGTCAATCAGCAGACAGCCGTGTGTTCTTTAGTAATGAGCCTGTTGTCAAAACGGCAGAAAAAAATGTTCACAAACGAAATATTGTTTCTACACTTAAAATGAACAAAGAAAAAATGAGCTAGCCTGATATAAGTCATGTTCATGACGATGCAAATGTAACGAGATTTCGAACTGTTCTGTTGCACACGTTGGGACTCATTTTATTTTTCTACAAAAATCATTTGCCATGACGGGAATCGAACCCGGGCCGCCCTGCGTGACAAGGCAGATTCCTATCCGCTAGACCATTTGGGAAGACTTGATATGTACACCCTAAGATATCTAAGTGTCATTTCGATGAGGTCTGTAGCAGAGGCCATAGAGCACAGCAAACAAATAATCATGTGTTTAAATATCCTTGTCGTTTTGAAAAATTACCATTGTCACCTGCACAGGAATGCCATGCGGCCAACATTGAAGAAATGTGCTTCTCAAATCTGTCATTAACACTGTTTTCCACACGCTTTTTTCATTGCATTGCCATATAATCAATTGGTCATTGATGCGTCACGAATAACGACAATGCGTCGAAAATTAAAGAAATGTAAACATGAATTATGTTATTACTGTCTAAGCATCGCAAAGCTGTATGCGTAAAGGCGTCTGACGTCACAGTGGCTTGCCTGAAACAAAGGAATTAGAGAAACATGTGCTTACACGGGCGTCGAACCGCCTTCTCCCGCTGATGGAGCAAAGTTGCTACAGTAACAAAGACAAGCTCCGCGCTCATGGGCAATTTATATGAGGCAACTGTGCTGCGAGTATCTAAGTAGTCGTCGTGCATGGATAAAATGCAATGTTTCAAACAGATCTGATGAATTCACCTACTTTGAAAAAGTGTGCGTTAGGGAGTTCTTTTGACACAAAGCGAAAATCTACAGTCAAGTGTCAATCAGCAGACAGCCGTGTGTTCTTTAGTAATGAGCCTGTTGTCAAAACGGCAGAAAAAAATGTTCACAAACGAAATATTGTTTCTACACTTAAAATGAACAAAGAAAAAATGAGCTAGCCTGATATAAGTCATGTTCATGACGATGCAAATGTAACGAGATTTCGAACTGTTCTGTTGCACACGTTGGGACTCATTTTATTTTTCTACAAAAATCATTTGCCATGACGGGAATCGAACCCGGGCCGCCCTGCGTGACAAGGCAGATTCCTATCCGCTAGACCATTTGGGAAGACTTGATACGTACACCCTAAGATATCTAAGTGTCATTTCGATGAGGTCTGTAGCAGAGGCCATAGAGCACAGCAAACAAATAATCATGTGTTTAAATATCCTTGTCGTTTTGAAAAATTACCATTGTCACCTGCACAGGAATGCCATGCGGCCAACATTGAAGAAATGTGCTTCTCAAATCTGTCATTAACACTGTTTTCCACACGCTTTTTTCATTGCATTGCCATATAATCAATTGGTCATTGATGCGTCACGAATAACGACAATGCGTCGAAAATTAAAGAAATGTAAACATGAATTATGTTATTACTGTCTAAGCATCGCAAAGCTGTATGCGTAAAGGAGTCTGACGTCACAGTGGCTTGCCTGAAACAAAGGAATCAGAGAAACATGTGCTTACAGGGGCGTCGAAGCGCCTTCTCCCGCTGATGGAGCAAAGTTGCTACAGTGACAAAGACAAGCTCCGCGCTCATGGGCAATGTATATGGGGCAACTGTGCTGCGAGTATCTAAGCAGTCGTCGTGCATGGATAAAATGCAATGTTTCAAACAGATCTGATGAATTCACCTACTTTGAAAAAGTGTGCGTTAGGAAGTTCTTTTGACACAAAGCGAAAATCTACAGTCAAGCGTCAATCAGCAGACAGCCGTGTGTTCTTTCGTCATGAGCCTGTTGTCAAAACGGCAGAAAAAAATGGTCACAAACCAAATATTGTTTCTACACTTAAAATGAACAAAGAAAAAATGAGCTAGCCTGATATAAGTCATGTTCATGACGATGCAAATGTAACGAGATTTCGAACTGTTCTGTTGCACACGTTGGGACTCATTTTATTTTTATACAAAAAACATTTGCCATGACGAGAATCGAACCCGGGCCGCCCTGCGTTACAAGGTAGATGCCTATCCGCTAGACCATTTGGGAAGACTTGATATGTACACCCTAAGATATCTAAGTGTCATTTCGATGAGGTCTGTAGCAGAGGCCATAGAGCACAGCAAACAAATAATCATGTGTTTAAATATCCTTGTCGTTTTGAAAAATTACCATTGTCACCTGCACAGGAATGCCATGCGGCCAACATTGAAGAAATGTGCTTCTCAAATCTGTCATTAACACTGTTTTCCACACGCTTTTTTCATTGCATTGCCATATAATCAATTGGTCATTGATGCGTCACGAATAACGACAATGCGTCGAAAATTAAAGAAATGTAAACATGAATTATGTTATTACTGTCTAAGCATCGCAAAGCTGTATGCGTAAAGGCGTCTGACGTCACAGTGGCTTGCCTGAAACAAAGGAATTAGAGAAACATGTGCTTACACGGGCGTCGAACCGCCTTCTCCCGCTGATGGAGCAAAGTTGCTACAGTAACAAAGACAAGCTCCGCGCTCATGGGCAATTTATATGGGGCAACTGTGCTGCGAGTATCTAAGCAGTCGTCGTGGATGGATAAAATGCAATGTTTCAAACAGATCTGATGAATTCACCTACTTTGAAAAAGTGTGCGTTAGGAAGTTCTTTTGACACAAAGCGAAAATCTACAGTCAAGCGTCAATCAGCAGACAGCCGTGTGTTCTTTAGTCATGAGCCTGTTGTCAAAACGGCAGAAAGAAATGGTCACAAACGAAATATTGTTTCTACACTTAAAATGAACAAAGAAAAAATGAGCTAGCCTGATATAAGTCATGTTCATGACGATGCAAATGTAACGAGATTTCGAACTCTTCTGTTGCACACGTTGGGACTCATTTTATTTTTCTACAAAAAACATTTGCCATGACGGGAATCGAACCAGGGCCGCCCTGCGTTACAAGGTAGATGCCTATCCGCTAGACCATATGGGAAGACTTGATATGTACACCCTAAGATATCTAAGTGTCATTTCGATGAGGTCTGTAGCAGAGGCCATAGAGCACAGCAAACAAATAATCATGTGTTTAAATATCCTTGTCGTTTTGAAAAATTACCATTGTCACCTGCACAGGAATGCCATGCGGCCAACATTGAAGAAATGTGCTTCTCAAATCTGTCATTAACACTGTTTTCACACGCTTTTTTCATTGCATTGCCATATAATCAATTGGTCATTGATGCGTCACGAATAACGACAATGCGTCGAAAATTAAAGAAATGTAAACATGAATTATGTTATTACTGTCTAAGCATCGCAAAGCTGTATGCGTAAAGGAGTCTGACGTCACAGTGGCTTGCCTGAAACAAAGGAATCAGAGAAACATGTGCTTACAGGGGCGTCGAAGCGCCTTCTCCCGCTGATGGAGCAAAGTTGCTACAGTGACAAAGACAAGCTCCGCGCTCATGGGCAATGTATATGGGGCAACTGTGCTGCGAGTATCTAAGCAGTCGTCGTGCATGGATAAAATGCAATGTTTCAAACAGATCTGATGAATTCACCTACTTTGAAAAAGTGTGCGTTAGGAAGTTCTTTTGACACAAAGCGAAAATCTACAGTCAAGCGTCAATCAGCAGACAGCCGTGTGTTCTTTAGTCATGAGCCTGTTGTCAAAACGGCAGAAAGAAATGGTCACAAACGAAATATTGTTTCTACACTTAAAATGAACAAAGAAAAAATGAGCTAGCCTGATATAAGTCATGTTCATGACGATGCAAATGTAACGAGATTTCGAACTGTTCTGTTGCACACGTTGGGACTCATTTTATTTTTCTACAAAAAACACTTGCCATGACGGGAATCGAACCCCGGCCGCCCTGCGTTACAAGGTAGATGCCTATCCGCTAGACCATTTGGGAAAACTTGATATGTACACCCTAAGATATCTAAGTGTCATTTCGATGAGGTCTGTAGCAGAGGCCATAGAGCACAGCAAACAAATAATCATGTGTTTAAATATCCTTGTCGTTTTGAAAAATTACCATTGTCACCTGCACAGGAATGCCATGCGGCCAACATTGAAGAAATGTGCTTCTCAAATCTGTCATTAACACTGTTTTCCACACGCTTTTTTCATTGCATTGCCATATAATCAATTGGTCATTGATGCGTCACGAATAACGACAATGCGTCGAAAATTAAAGAAATGTAAACATGAATTATGTTATTACTGTCTAAGCATCGCAAAGCTGTATGCGTAAAGGCGTCTGACGTCACAGTGGCGTGCCTGAAACAAAGGAATTAGAGAAACATGTGCTTACAGGGGCGTCGATCCGCATTCTCCCGCTGATGGAGCAAAGTTGCTACAGTGACAAAGACAAGCTCCGCGCTCATGGGCAATTTATATGAGGCAACTGTGCTGCGAGTATCTAAGTAGTCGTCGTGCATGGATAAAATGCAATGTTTCAAACAGATCTGATGAATTCACCTACTTTGAAAAAGTGTGCGTTAGGGAGTTCTTTTGACACAAAGCGAAAATCTACAATCAAGTGTCAATCAGCAGACAGCCGTGTGTTCTTTAGTAATGAGCCTGTTGTCAAAACGGCAGAAAAAAATGTTCACAAACGAAATATTGTTTCTACACTTAAAATGAACAAAGAAAAAATGAGCTAGCCTGATATAAGTCATGTTCATGACGATGCAAATGTAACGAGATTTCGAACTGTTCTGTTGCACACGTTGGGACTCATTTTATTTTTCTACAAAAATCATTTGCCATGACGGGAATCGAACCCGGGCCGCCCTGCGTGACAAGGCAGATTCCTATCCGCTAGACCATTTGGGAAGACTTGATATGTACACCCTAAGATATCTAAGTGTCATTTCGATGAGGTCTGTAGCAGAGGCCATAGAGCACAGCAAACAAATAATCATGTGTTTAAATATCCTTGTCGTTTTGAAAAATTACCATTGTCACCTGCACAGGAATGCCATGCGGCCAACATTGAAGAAATGTGCTTCTCAAATCTGTCATTAACACTGTTTTCCACACGCTTTTTTCATTGCATTGCCATATAATCAATTGGTCATTGATGCGTCACGAATAACGACAATGCGTCGAAAATTAAAGAAATGTAAACATGAATTATGTTATTACTGTCTAAGCATCGCAAAGCTGTATGCGTAAAGGCGTCTGACGTCACAGTGGCGTGCCTGAAACAAAGGAATTAGAGAAACATGTGCTTACAGGGGCGTCGATCCGCATTCTCCCGCTGATGGAGCAAAGTTGCTACAGTAACAAAGACAAGCTCCGCGCTCATGGGCAATTTATATGAGGCAACTGTGCTGCGAGTATCTAAGTAGTCGTCGTGCATGGATAAAATGCAATGTTTCAAACAGATCTGATGAATTCACCTACTTTGAAAAAGTGTGCGTTAGGGAGTTCTTTTGACACAAAGCGAAAATCTACAGTCAAGTGTCAATCAGCAGACAGCCGTGTGTTCTTTAGTAATGAGCCTGTTGTCAAAACGGCAGAAAAAAATGTTCACAAACGAAATATTGTTTCTACACTTAAAATGAACAAAGAAAAAATGAGCTAGCCTGATATAAGTCATGTTCATGACGATGCAAATGTAACGAGATTTCGAACTGTTCTGTTGCACACGTTGGGACTCATTTTATTTTTCTACAAAAATCATTTGCCATGACGGGAATCGAACCCGGGCCGCCCTGCGTGACAGGGCAGATTCCTATCCGCTAGACCATTTGGGATGACTTGATATGTACACCCTAAGATATCTAAGTGTCATTTCGATGAGGTCTGTAGCAGAGGCCATAGAGCACAGCAAACAAATAATCATGTGTTTAAATATCCTTGTCGTTTTGAAAAATTACCATTGTCACCTGCACAGGAATGCCATGCGGCCAACATTGAAGAAATGTGCTTCTCAAATCTGTCATTAACACTGTTTTCCACACGCTTTTTTCATTGCATTGCCATATAATCAATTGGTCATTGATGCGTCACGAATAACGACAATGCGTCGAAAATTAAAGAAATGTAAACATGAATTATGTTATTACTGTCTAAGCATCGCAAAGCTGTATGCGTAAAGGCGTCTGACGTCACAGTGGCTTGCCTGAAACAAAGGAATCAGAGAAACATGTGCTTACAGGGGCGTCGAACCGCCTTCTCCCGCTGATGGAGCAAAGTTGCTACAGTGACAAAGACAAGCTCCGCGCTCATGGGCAATGTATATGGGGCAACTGTGCTGCGAGTATCTAAGCAGTCGTCGTGCATGGATAAAATGCAATGTTTCAAACAGATCTGATGAATTCACCTACTTTGAAAAAGTGTGCGTTAGGAAGTTCTTTTGACACAAAGCGAAAATCTACAGTCAAGCGTCAATCAGCAGACAGCCGTGTGTTCTTTAGTCATGAGCCTGTTGTCAAAACGGCAGAAAAAAATGGTCACAAACGAAATATTGTTTCTACACTTAAAATGAACAAAGAAAAAATGAGCTAGCCTGATATAAGTCATGTTCATGACGATGCAAATGTAACGAGATTTCGAACTGTTCTGTTGCACACGTTGGGACTCATTTTATTTTTCTACAAAAATCATTTGCCATGACGGGAATCGAACCCGGGCCGCCCTGCGTGACAGGGCAGATTCCTATCCGCTAGACCATTTGGGATGACTTGATATGTACACCCTAAGATATCTAAGTGTCATTTCGATGAGGTCTGTAGCAGAGGCCATAGAGCACAGCAAACAAATAATCATGTGTTTAAATATCCTTGTCGTTTTGAAAAATTACCATTGTCACCTGCACAGGAATGCCATGCGGCCAACATTGAAGAAATGTGCTTCTCAAATCTGTCATTAACACTGTTTTCCACACGCTTTTTTCATTGCATTGCCATATAATCAATTGGTCATTGATGCGTCACGAATAACGACAATGCGTCGAAAATTAAAGAAATGTAAACATGAATTATGTTATTACTGTCTAAGCATCGCAAAGCTGTATGCGTAAAGGCGTCTGACGTCACAGTGGCTTGCCTGAAACAAAGGAATCAGAGAAACATGTGCTTACAGGGGCGTCGAACCGCCTTCTCCCGCTGATGGAGCAAAGTTGCTACAGTGACAAAGACAAGCTCCGCGCTCATGGGCAATGTATATGGGGCAACTGTGCTGCGAGTATCTAAGCAGTCGTCGTGCATGGATAAAATGCAATGTTTCAAACAGATCTGATGAATTCACCTACTTTGAAAAAGTGTGCGTTAGGAAGTTCTTTTGACACAAAGCGAAAATCTACAGTCAAGCGTCAATCAGCAGACAGCCGTGTGTTCTTTAGTCATGAGCCTGTTGTCAAAACGGCAGAAAAAAATGGTCACAAACGAAATATTGTTTCTACACTTAAAATGAACAAAGAAAAAATGAGCTAGCCTGATATAAGTCATGTTCATGACGATGCAAATGTAACGAGATTTCGAACTGTTCTGTTGCACACGTTGGGACTCATTTTATTTTTCTACAAAAAACACTTGCCATGACGGGAATCGAACCCGGGCCGCCCTGCGTTACAAGGTAGATGCCTATCCGCTAGACCATTTGGGAAAACTTGATATGTACACCCTAAGATATCTAAGTGTCATTTCGATGAGGTCTGTAGCAGAGGCCATAGAGCACAGCAAACAAATAATCATGTGTTTAAATATCCTTGTCGTTTTGAAAAATTACCATTGTCACCTGCACAGGAATGCCATGCGGCCAACATTGAAGAAATGTGCTTCTCAAATCTGTCATTAACACTGTTTTCCACACGCTTTTTTCATTGCATTGCCATATAATCAATTGGTCATTGATGCGTCACGAATAACGACAATGCGTCGAAAATTAAAGAAATGTAAACATGAATTATGTTATTACTGTCTAAGCATCGCAAAGCTGTATGCGTAAAGGCGTCTGACGTCACAGTGGCTTGCCTGAAACAAAGGAATTAGAGAAACATGTGCTTACACGGGCGTCGAACCGCCTTCTCCCGCTGATGGAGCAAAGTTGCTACAGTAACAAAGACAAGCTCCGCGCTCATGGGCAATTTATATGAGGCAACTGTGCTGCGAGTATCTAAGTAGTCGTCGTGCATGGATAAAATGCAATGTTTCAAACAGATCTGATGAATTCACCTACTTTGAAAAAGTGTGCGTTAGGGAGTTCTTTTGACACAAAGCGAAAATCTACAGTCAAGTGTCAATCAGCAGACAGCCGTGTGTTCTTTAGTAATGAGCCTGTTGTCAAAACGGCAGAAAAAAATGTTCACAAACGAAATATTGTTTCTACACTTAAAATGAACAAAGAAAAAATGAGCTAGCCTGATATAAGTCATGTTCATGACGATGCAAATGTAACGAGATTTCGAACTGTTCTGTTGCACACGTTGGGACTCATTTTATTTTTCTACAAAAATCATTTGCCATGACGGGAATCGAACCCGGGCCGCCCTGCGTGACAAGGCAGATTCCTATCCGCTAGACCATTTGGGAAGACTTGATACGTACACCCTAAGATATCTAAGTGTCATTTCGATGAGGTCTGTAGCAGAGGCCATAGAGCACAGCAAACAAATAATCATGTGTTTAAATATCCTTGTCGTTTTGAAAAATTACCATTGTCACCTGCACAGGAATGCCATGCGGCCAACATTGAAGAAATGTGCTTCTCAAATCTGTCATTAACACTGTTTTCCACACGCTTTTTTCATTGCATTGCCATATAATCAATTGGTCATTGATGCGTCACGAATAACGACAATGCGTCGAAAATTAAAGAAATGTAAACATGAATTATGTTATTACTGTCTAAGCATCGCAAAGCTGTATGCGTAAAGGAGTCTGACGTCACAGTGGCTTGCCTGAAACAAAGGAATCAGAGAAACATGTGCTTACAGGGGCGTCGAAGCGCCTTCTCCCGCTGATGGAGCAAAGTTGCTACAGTGACAAAGACAAGCTCCGCGCTCATGGGCAATGTATATGGGGCAACTGTGCTGCGAGTATCTAAGCAGTCGTCGTGCATGGATAAAATGCAATGTTTCAAACAGATCTGATGAATTCACCTACTTTGAAAAAGTGTGCGTTAGGAAGTTCTTTTGACACAAAGCGAAAATCTACAGTCAAGCGTCAATCAGCAGACAGCCGTGTGTTCTTTCGTCATGAGCCTGTTGTCAAAACGGCAGAAAAAAATGGTCACAAACCAAATATTGTTTCTACACTTAAAATGAACAAAGAAAAAATGAGCTAGCCTGATATAAGTCATGTTCATGACGATGCAAATGTAACGAGATTTCGAACTGTTCTGTTGCACACGTTGGGACTCATTTTATTTTTATACAAAAAACATTTGCCATGACGAGAATCGAACCCGGGCCGCCCTGCGTTACAAGGTAGATGCCTATCCGCTAGACCATTTGGGAAGACTTGATATGTACACCCTAAGATATCTAAGTGTCATTTCGATGAGGTCTGTAGCAGAGGCCATAGAGCACAGCAAACAAATAATCATGTGTTTAAATATCCTTGTCGTTTTGAAAAATTACCATTGTCACCTGCACAGGAATGCCATGCGGCCAACATTGAAGAAATGTGCTTCTCAAATCTGTCATTAACACTGTTTTCCACACGCTTTTTTCATTGCATTGCCATATAATCAATTGGTCATTGATGCGTCACGAATAACGACAATGCGTCGAAAATTAAAGAAATGTAAACATGAATTATGTTATTACTGTCTAAGCATCGCAAAGCTGTATGCGTAAAGGCGTCTGACGTCACAGTGGCTTGCCTGAAACAAAGGAATTAGAGAAACATGTGCTTACACCGGCGTCGAACCGCCTTCTCCCGCTGATGGAGCAAAGTTGCTACAGTGACAAAGACAAGCTCCGCGCTCATGGGCAATTTATATGGGGCAACTGTGCTGCGAGTATCTAAGCAGTCGTCGTGCATGGATAAAATGCAATGTTTCAAACAGATCTGATGAATTCACCTACTTTGAAAAAGTGTGCGTTAGGAAGTTCTTTTGACACAAAGCGAAAATCTACAGTCAAGCGTCAATCAGCAGACAGCCGTGTGTTCTTTAGTCATGAGCCTGTTGTCAAAACGGCAGAAAAAAATGGTCACAAACGAAATATTGTTTCTACACTTAAAATGAACAAAGAAAAAATGAGCTAGCCTGATATAAGTCATGTTCATGACGATGCAAATGTAACGAGATTTCGAACTGTTCTGTTGCACACGTTGGGACTCATTTTATTTTTCTACAAAAAACATTTGCCATGACGGGAATCGAACCCGGGCCGCCCTGCATTACAAGGTAGATGCCTATCCGCTAGACCATTTGGGAAAACTTGATATGTACACCCTAAGATATCTAAGTGTCATTTCGATGAGGTCTGTAGCAGAGGCCATAGAGCACAGCAAACAAATAATCATGTGTTTAAATATCCTTGTCGTTTTGAAAAATTACCATTGTCACCTGCACAGGAATGCCATGCGGCCAACATTGAAGAAATGTGCTTCTCAAATCTGTCATTAACACTGTTTTCCACACGCTTTTTTCATTGCATTGCCATATAATCAATTGGTCATTGATGCGTCACGAATAACGACAATGCGTCGAAAATTAAAGAAATGTAAACATGAATTATGTTATTACTGTCTAAGCATCGCAAAGCTGTATGCGTAAAGGAGTCTGACGTCACAGTGGCTTGCCTGAAACAAAGGAATCAGAGAAACATGTGCTTACAGGGGCGTCGAAGCGCCTTCTCCCGCTGATGGAGCAAAGTTGCTACAGTGACAAAGACAAGCTCCGCGCTCATGGGCAATGTATATGGGGCAACTGTGCTGCGAGTATCTAAGCAGTCGTCGTGCATGGATAAAATGCAATGTTTCAAACAGATCTGATGAATTCACCTACTTTGAAAAAGTGTGCGTTAGGAAGTTCTTTTGACACAAAGCGAAAATCTACAGTCAAGCGTCAATCAGCAGACAGCCGTGTGTTCTTTAGTCATGAGCCTGTTGTCAAAACGGCAGAAAAAAATGGTCACAAACGAAATATTGTTTCTACACTTAAAATGAACAAAGAAAAAATGAGCTAGCCTGATATAAGTCATGTTCATGACGATGCAAATGTAACGAGATTTCGAACTGTTCTGTTGCACACGTTGGGACTCATTTTATTTTTCTACAAAAAACACTTGCCATGACGGGAATCGAACCCGGGCCGCCCTGCGTTACAAGGTAGATGCCTATCCGCTAGACCATTTGGGAAGACTTGATATGTACACCCTAAGATATCTAAGTGTCATTTCGATGAGGTCTGTAGCAGAGGCCATAGAGCACAGCAAACAAATAATCATGTGTTTAAATATCCTTGTCGTTTTGAAAAATTACCATTGTCACCTGCACAGGAATGCCATGCGGCCAACATTGAAGAAATGTGCTTCTCAAATCTGTCATTAACACTGTTTTCCACACGCTTTTTTCATTGCATTGCCATATAATCAATTGGTCATTGATGCGTCACGAATAACGACAATGCGTCGAAAATTAAAGAAATGTAAACATGAATTATGTTATTACTGTCTAAGCATCGCAAAGCTGTATGCGTAAAGGCGTCTGACGTCACAGTGGCTTGCCTGAAACAAAGGAATTAGAGAAACATGTGCTTACAGGGGCGTCGAACCGCCTTCTCCCGCTGATGGAGCAAAGTTGCTACAGTGACAAAGACAAGCTCCGCGCTCATGGGCAATTTATATGAGGCAACTGTGCTGCGAGTATCTAAGTAGTCGTCGTGCATGGATAAAATGCAATGTTTCAAACAGATCTGATGAATTCACCTACTTTGAAAAAGTGTGCGTTAGGGAGTTCTTTTGACACAAAGCGAAAATCTACAGTCAAGCGTCAATCAGCAGACAGCCGTGTGTTCTTTCGTCATGAGCCTGTTGTCAAAACGGCAGAAAAAAATGTTCACAAACGAAATATTGTTTCTACACTTAAAATGAACAAAGAAAAAATGAGCTAGCCTGATATAAGTCATGTTCATGACGATGCAAATGTAACGAGATTTCGAACTGTTCTGTTGCACACGTTGGGACTCATTTTATTTTTCTACAAAAAACATTTGCCATGACGGGAATCGAACCCGGGCCGCCCTGCGTTACAAGGTAGATGCCTATCCGCTAGACCATTTGGGAAGACTTGATATGTACACCCTAAGATATCTAAGTGTCATTTCGATGAGGTCTGTAGCAGAGGCCATAGAGCACAGCAAACAAATAATCATGTGTTTAAATATCCTTGTCGTTTTGAAAAATTACCATTGTCACCTGCACAGGAATGCCATGCGGCCAACATTGAAGAAATGTGCTTCTCAAATCTGTCATTAACACTGTTTTCCACACGCTTTTTTCATTGCATTGCCATATAATCAATTGGTCATTGATGCGTCACGAATAACGACAATGCGTCGAAAATTAAAGAAATGTAAACATGAATTATGTTATTACTGTCTAAGCATCGCAAAGCTGTATGCGTAAAGGCGTCTGACGTCACAGTGGCTTGCCTGAAACAAAGGAATTAGAGAAACATGTGCTCACAGGGGCGTCGAACCGCCTTCTCCCGCTGATGGAGCAAAGTTGCTACAGTGACAAAGACAAGCTCCGCGCTCATGGGCAATTTATATGAGGCAACTGTGCTGCGAGTATCTAAGTAGTCGTCGTGCATGGATAAAATGCAATGTTTCAAACAGATCTGATGAATTCACCTACTTTGAAAAAGTGTGCGTTAGGGAGTTCTTTTGACACAAAGCGAAAATCTACAGTCAAGCGTCAATCAGCAGACATCCGTGTGTTCTTTCGTCATGAGCCTGTTGTCAAAACGGCAGAAAAAAATGTTCACAAACGAAATATTGTTTCTACACTTAAAATGAACAAAGAAAAAATGAGCTAGCCTGATATAAGTCATGTTCATGACGATGCAAATGTAACGAGATTTCGAACTGTTCTGTTGCACACGTTGGGACTCATTTTATTTTTCTACAAAAAACATTTGCCATGACGGGAATCGAACCCGGGCCGCCCTGCGTTACAAGGTAGATGCCTATCCGCTAGACCATTTGGGAAACTTGATATGTACACCCTAAGATATCTAAGTGTCATTTCGATGAGGTCTGTAGCAGAGGCCATAGAGCACAGCAAACAAATAATCATGTGTTTAAATATCCTTGTCGTTTTGAAAAATTACCATTGTCACCTGCACAGGAATGCCATGCGGCCAACATTGAAGAAATGTGCTTCTCAAATCTGTCATTAACACTGTTTTCCACACGCTTTTTTCATTGCATTGCCATATAATCAATTGGTCATTGATGCGTCACGAATAACGACAATGCGTCGAAAATTAAAGAAATGTAAACATGAATTATGTTATTACTGTCTAAGCATCGCATAGCTGTATGCGTAAAGGCGTCTGACGTCACAGTGGCTTGCCTGAAACAAAGGAATTAGAGAAACATGTGCTTACAGGGGCGTCGAACCGCCTTCTCCCGCTGATGGAGCAAAGTTGCTACAGTGACAAAGACAAGCTCCGCGCTCATGGGCAATTTATATGGGGCAACTGTGCTGCGAGTATCTAAGCAGTCGTCGTGCATGGATAAAATGCAATGTTTCAAACAGATCTGATGAATTCACCTACTTTGAAAAAGTGTGCGTTAGGAAGTTCTTTTGACACAAAGCGAAAATCTACAGTCAAGCGTCAATCCGCAGACAGCCGTGTGTTCTTTAGTCATGAGCCTGTTGTCAAAACGGCAGAAAAAAATGTTCACAAACAAAATATTGTTTCTACACTTAAAATGAACAAAGAAAAAATGAGCTAGCCTGATATAAGTCATGTTCATGACGATGCAAATGTAACAAGATTTCGAACTGTTCTGTTGCACACGTTGGGACTCATTTTATTTTTCTACAAAAAACATTTGCCTTGACGGGAATCGAACCCGGGCCGCCCTGCGTTACAAGGTAGATGCCTATCCGCTAGACCATTTGGGAAGACTTGATATGTACACCCTAAGATATCTAAGTGTCATTTCGATGAGGTCTGTAGCAGAGGCCATAGAACACAGCAAACAAATAATCATGTGTTTAAATATCCTTGTCGTTTTGAAAAATTACCATTGTCACCTGCACAGGAATGCCATGCGGCCAACATTGAAGAAATGTGCTTCTCAAATCTGTCATTAACACTGTTTTCCACACGCTTTTTTCATTGCATTGCCATATAATCAATTGGTCATTGATGCGTCACGAATAACGACAATGCGTCGAAAATTAAAGAAATGTAAACATGAATTATGTTATTACTGTCTAAGCATCGCAAAGCTGTATGCGTAAAGGCGTCTGACGTCACAGTGGCTTGCCTGAAACAAAGGAATTAGAGAAACATGTGCTTACAGGGGCGTCGAACCGCCTTCTCCCGCTGATGGAGCAAAGTTGCTACAGTGACAAAGACAAGCTCCGCGCTCATGGTCAATTTATATGAGGCAACTGTGCTGCGAGTATCTAAGTAGTCGTCGTGCATGGATAAAATGCAATGTTTCAAACAGATCTGATGAATTCACCTACTTTGAAAAAGTGTGCGTTAGGAAGTTCTTTTGACACAAAGCGAAAATCTACAGTCAAGCGTCAATCAGCAGACAGCCGTGTGTTCTTTAGTCATGAGCCTGTTGTCAAAACGGCAGAAAAAAATGTTCACAAACAAAATATTGTTTCTACACTTAAAATGAACAAAGAAAAAATGAGCTAGCCTGATATAAGTCATGTTCATGACGATGCAAATGTAACGAGATTTCGAACTGTTCTGTTGCACACGTTGGGACTCATTTTATTTTTCTACAAAAAACATTTGCCTTGACGGGAATCGAACCAGGGCCGCCCTGCGTTACAAGGTAGATGCCTATCCGCTAGACCATTTGGGAAGACTTGATATGTACACCCTAAGATATCTAAGTGTCATTTCGATGAGGTCTGTAGCAGAGGCCATAGAACACAGCAAACAAATAATCATGTGTTTAAATATCCTTGTCGTTTTGAAAAATTACCATTGTCACCTGCACAGGAATGCCATGCGGCCAACATTGAAGAAATGTGCTTCTCAAATCTGTCATTAACACTGTTTTCCACACGCTTTTTTCATTGCATTGCCATATAATCAATTGGTCATTGATGCGTCACGAATAACGACAATGCGTCGAAAATTAAAGAAATGTAAACATGAATTATGTTATTACTGTATAAGCATCGCAAAGCTGTATGCGTAAAGGCGTCTGACGTCACAGTGGCTTGCCTGAAACAAAGGAATTAGAGAAACATGTGCTTACAGGGGCGTCGAACCGCCTTCTCCCGCTGATGGAGCAAAGTTGCTACAGTGACAAAGACAAGCTCCGCGCTCATGGGCAATGTATATGGGTCAACTGTGCTGCGAGTATCTAAGCAGTCGTCGTGCATGGATAAAATGCAATGTTTCAAACTGATCTGATGAATTCACCTACTTTGAAAAAGTGTGCGTTAGGAAGTTCTTTTGACACAAAGCGAAAATCTACAGTCAAGCGTCAATCAGCAGACAGCCGTGTGTTCTTTAGTCATGAGCCTGTTGTCAAAACGGCAGAAAAAAATGGTCACAAACGAAATATTGTTTCTACACTTAAAATGAACAAAGAAAAAATGAGCTAGCCTGATATAAGTCATGTTCATGACGATGCAAATGTAACGAGATTTCGAACTGTTCTGTTGCACACGTTGGGACTCATTTTATTTTTCTACAAAAAACATTTGCCATGACGGGAATCGAACCCGGGCCGCCCTGCGTTACAAGGTAGATGCCTATCCGCTAGACCATTTGGGAAGACTTGATATGTACACCCTAAGATATCTAAGTGTCATTTCGATGAGGTCTGTAGCAGAGGCCATAGAGCACAGCAAACAAATAATCATGTGTTTAAATATCCTTGTCGTTTTGAAAAATTACCATTGTCACCTGCACAGGAATGCCATGCGGCCAACATTGAAGAAATGTGCTTCTCAAATCTGTCATTAACACTGTTTTCCACACGCTTTTTTCATTGCATTGCCATATAATCAATTGGTCATTGATGCGTCACGAATAACGACAATGCGTCGAAAATTAAAGAAATGTAAACATGAATTATGTTATTACTGTCTAAGCATCGCAAAGCTGTATGCGTAAAGGCGTCTGACGTCACAGTGGCTTGCCTGAAACAAAGGAATTAGAGAAACATGTGCTCACAGGGGCGTCGAACCGCCTTCTCCCGCTGATGGAGCAAAGTTGCTACAGTGACAAAGACAAGCTCCGCGCTCATGGGCAATTTATATGAGGCAACTGTGCTGCGAGTATCTAAGTAGTCGTCGTGCATGGATAAAATGCAATGTTTCAAACAGATCTGATGAATTCACCTACTTTGAAAAAGTGTGCGTTAGGGAGTTCTTTTGACACAAAGCGAAAATCTACAGTCAAGCGTCAATCAGCAGACATCCGTGTGTTCTTTCGTCATGAGCCTGTTGTCAAAACGGCAGAAAAAAATGTTCACAAACGAAATATTGTTTCTACACTTAAAATGAACAAAGAAAAAATGAGCTAGCCTGATATAAGTCATGTTCATGACGATGCAAATGTAACGAGATTTCGAACTGTTCTGTTGCACACGTTGGGACTCATTTTATTTTTCTACAAAAAACATTTGCCATGACGGGAATCGAACCCGGGCCGCCCTGCGTTACAAGGTAGATGCCTATCCGCTAGACCATTTGGGAAACTTGATATGTACACCCTAAGATATCTAAGTGTCATTTCGATGAGGTCTGTAGCAGAGGCCATAGAGCACAGCAAACAAATAATCATGTGTTTAAATATCCTTGTCGTTTTGAAAAATTACCATTGTCACCTGCACAGGAATGCCATGCGGCCAACATTGAAGAAATGTGCTTCTCAAATCTGTCATTAACACTGTTTTCCACACGCTTTTTTCATTGCATTGCCATATAATCAATTGGTCATTGATGCGTCACGAATAACGACAATGCGTCGAAAATTAAAGAAATGTAAACATGAATTATGTTATTACTGTCTAAGCATCGCATAGCTGTATGCGTAAAGGCGTCTGACGTCACAGTGGCTTGCCTGAAACAAAGGAATTAGAGAAACATGTGCTTACAGGGGCGTCGAACCGCCTTCTCCCGCTGATGGAGCAAAGTTGCTACAGTGACAAAGACAAGCTCCGCGCTCATGGGCAATTTATATGGGGCAACTGTGCTGCGAGTATCTAAGCAGTCGTCGTGCATGGATAAAATGCAATGTTTCAAACAGATCTGATGAATTCACCTACTTTGAAAAAGTGTGCGTTAGGAAGTTCTTTTGACACAAAGCGAAAATCTACAGTCAAGCGTCAATCCGCAGACAGCCGTGTGTTCTTTAGTCATGAGCCTGTTGTCAAAACGGCAGAAAAAAATGTTCACAAACAAAATATTGTTTCTACACTTAAAATGAACAAAGAAAAAATGAGCTAGCCTGATATAAGTCATGTTCATGACGATGCAAATGTAACAAGATTTCGAACTGTTCTGTTGCACACGTTGGGACTCATTTTATTTTTCTACAAAAAACATTTGCCTTGACGGGAATCGAACCCGGGCCGCCCTGCGTTACAAGGTAGATGCCTATCCGCTAGACCATTTGGGAAGACTTGATATGTACACCCTAAGATATCTAAGTGTCATTTCGATGAGGTCTGTAGCAGAGGCCATAGAACACAGCAAACAAATAATCATGTGTTTAAATATCCTTGTCGTTTTGAAAAATTACCATTGTCACCTGCACAGGAATGCCATGCGGCCAACATTGAAGAAATGTGCTTCTCAAATCTGTCATTAACACTGTTTTCCACACGCTTTTTTCATTGCATTGCCATATAATCAATTGGTCATTGATGCGTCACGAATAACGACAATGCGTCGAAAATTAAAGAAATGTAAACATGAATTATGTTATTACTGTCTAAGCATCGCAAAGCTGTATGCGTAAAGGCGTCTGACGTCACAGTGGCTTGCCTGAAACAAAGGAATTAGAGAAACATGTGCTTACAGGGGCGTCGAACCGCCTTCTCCCGCTGATGGAGCAAAGTTGCTACAGTGACAAAGACAAGCTCCGCGCTCATGGGCAATTTATATGAGGCAACTGTGCTGCGAGTATCTAAGTAGTCGTCGTGCATGGATAAAATGCAATGTTTCAAACAGATCTGATGAATTCACCTACTTTGAAAAAGTGTGCGTTAGGAAGTTCTTTTGACACAAAGCGAAAATCTACAGTCAAGCGTCAATCAGCAGACAGCCGTGTGTTCTTTAGTCATGAGCCTGTTGTCAAAACGGCAGAAAAAAATGTTCACAAACAAAATATTGTTTCTACACTTAAAATGAACAAAGAAAAAATGAGCTAGCCTGATATAAGTCATGTTCATGACGATGCAAATGTAACGAGATTTCGAACTGTTCTGTTGCACACGTTGGGACTCATTTTATTTTTCTACAAAAAACATTTGCCTTGACGGGAATCGAACCAGGGCCGCCCTGCGTTACAAGGTAGATGCCTATCCGCTAGACCATTTGGGAAGACTTGATATGTACACCCTAAGATATCTAAGTGTCATTTCGATGAGGTCTGTAGCAGAGGCCATAGAGCACAGCAAACAAATAATCATGTGTTTAAATATCCTTGTCGTTTTGAAAAATTACCATTGTCACCTGCACAGGAATGCCATGCGGCCAACATTGAAGAAATGTGCTTCTCAAATCTGTCATTAACACTGTTTTCCACACGCTTTTTTCATTGCATTGCCATATAATCAATTGGTCATTGATGCGTCACGAATAACGACAATGCGTCGAAAATTAAAGAAATGTAAACATGAATTATGTTATTACTGTCTAAGCATCGCATAGCTGTATGCGTAAAGGCGTCTGACGTCACAGTGGCTTGCCTGAAACAAAGGAATTAGAGAAACATGTGCTTACAGGGGCGTCGAACCGCCTTCTCCCGCTGATGGAGCAAAGTTGCTACAGTGACAAAGACAAGCTCCGCGCTCATGGGCAATTTATATGGGGCAACTGTGCTGCGAGTATCTAAGCAGTCGTCGTGCATGGATAAAATGCAATGTTTCAAACAGATCTGATGAATTCACCTACTTTGAAAAAGTGTGCGTTAGGAAGTTCTTTTGACACAAAGCGAAAATCTACAGTCAAGCGTCAATCCGCAGACAGCCGTGTGTTCTTTAGTCATGAGCCTGTTGTCAAAACGGCAGAAAAAAATGTTCACAAACAAAATATTGTTTCTACACTTAAAATGAACAAAGAAAAAATGAGCTAGCCTGATATAAGTCATGTTCATGACGATGCAAATGTAACAAGATTTCGAACTGTTCTGTTGCACACGTTGGGACTCATTTTATTTTTCTACAAAAAACATTTGCCTTGACGGGAATCGAACCCGGGCCGCCCTGCGTTACAAGGTAGATGCCTATCCGCTAGACCATTTGGGAAGACTTGATATGTACACCCTAAGATATCTAAGTGTCATTTCGATGAGGTCTGTAGCAGAGGCCATAGAACACAGCAAACAAATAATCATGTGTTTAAATATCCTTGTCGTTTTGAAAAATTACCATTGTCACCTGCACAGGAATGCCATGCGGCCAACATTGAAGAAATGTGCTTCTCAAATCTGTCATTAACACTGTTTTCCACACGCTTTTTTCATTGCATTGCCATATAATCAATTGGTCATTGATGCGTCACGAATAACGACAATGCGTCGAAAATTAAAGAAATGTAAACATGAATTATGTTATTACTGTCTAAGCATCGCAAAGCTGTATGCGTAAAGGCGTCTGACGTCACAGTGGCTTGCCTGAAACAAAGGAATTAGAGAAACATGTGCTTACAGGGGCGTCGAACCGCCTTCTCCCGCTGATGGAGCAAAGTTGCTACAGTGACAAAGACAAGCTCCGCGCTCATGGGCAATTTATATGAGGCAACTGTGCTGCGAGTATCTAAGTAGTCGTCGTGCATGGATAAAATGCAATGTTTCAAACAGATCTGATGAATTCACCTACTTTGAAAAAGTGTGCGTTAGGAAGTTCTTTTGACACAAAGCGAAAATCTACAGTCAAGCGTCAATCAGCAGACAGCCGTGTGTTCTTTAGTCATGAGCCTGTTGTCAAAACGGCAGAAAAAAATGTTCACAAACAAAATATTGTTTCTACACTTAAAATGAACAAAGAAAAAATGAGCTAGCCTGATATAAGTCATGTTCATGACGATGCAAATGTAACGAGATTTCGAACTGTTCTGTTGCACACGTTGGGACTCATTTTATTTTTCTACAAAAAACATTTGCCTTGACGGGAATCGAACCAGGGCCTCCCTGCGTTACAAGGTAGATGCCTATCCGCTAGACCATTTGGGAAGACTTGATATGTACACCCTAAGATATCTAAGTGTCATTTCGATGAGGTCTGTAGCAGAGGCCATAGAACACAGCAAACAAATAATCATGTGTTTAAATATCCTTGTCGTTTTGAAAAATTACCATTGTCACCTGCACAGGAATGCCATGCGGCCAACATTGAAGAAATGTGCTTCTCAAATCTGTCATTAACACTGTTTTCCACACGCTTTTTTCATTGCATTGCCATATAATCAATTGGTCATTGATGCGTCACGAATAACGACAATGCGTCGAAAATTAAAGAAATGTAAACATGAATTATGTTATTACTGTATAAGCATCGCAAAGCTGTATGCGTAAAGGCGTCTGACGTCACAGTGGCTTGCCTGAAACAAAGGAATTAGAGAAACATGTGCTTACAGGGGCGTCGAACCGCCTTCTCCCGCTGATGGAGCAAAGTTGCTACAGTGACAAAGACAAGCTCCGCGCTCATGGGCAATGTATATGGGTCAACTGTGCTGCGAGTATCTAAGCAGTCGTCGTGCATGGATAAAATGCAATGTTTCAAACTGATCTGATGAATTCACCTACTTTGAAAAAGTGTGCGTTAGGAAGTTCTTTTGACACAAAGCGAAAATCTACAGTCAAGCGTCAATCAGCAGACAGCCGTGTGTTCTTTAGTCATGAGCCTGTTGTCAAAACGGCAGAAAAAAATGGTCACAAACGAAATATTGTTTCTACACTTAAAATGAACAAAGAAAAAATGAGCTAGCCTGATATAAGTCATGTTCATGACGATGCAAATGTAACGAGATTTCGAACTGTTCTGTTGCACACGTTGGGACTCATTTTATTTTTCTACAAAAAACATTTGCCATGACGGGAATCGAACCCGGGCCGCCCTGCGTTACAAGGTAGATGCCTATCCGCTAGACCATTTGGGAAAACTTGATATGTACACCCTAAGATATCTAAGTGTCATTTCGATGAGGTCTGTAGCAGAGGCCATAGAGCACAGCAAACAAATAATCATGTGTTTAAATATCCTTGTCGTTTTGAAAAATTACCATTGTCACCTGCACAGGAATGCCATGCGGCCAACATTGAAGAAATGTGCTTCTCAAATCTGTCATTAACACTGTTTTCCACACGCTTTTTTCATTGCATTGCCATATAATCAATTGGTCATTGATGCGTCACGAATAACGACAATGCGTCGAAAATTAAAGAAATGTAAACATGAATTATGTTATTACTGTCTAAGCATCGCAAAGCTGTATGCGTAAAGGCGTCTGACGTCACAGTGGCTTGCCTGAAACAAAGGAATTAGAGAAACATGTGCTTACAGGGGCGTCGAACCGCCTTCTCCCGCTGATGGAGCAAAGTTGCTACAGTGACAAAGACAAGCTCCGCGCTCATGGGCAATGTATATGGGGCAACTGTGCTGCGAGTATCTAAGCAGTCGTCGTGCATGGATAAAATGCAATGTTTCAAACAGATCTGATGAATTCACCTACTTTGAAAAAGTGTGCGTTAGGAAGTTCTTTTGACACAAAGCGAAAATCTACAGTCAAGCGTCAATCAGCAGACAGCCGTGTGTTCTTTAGTCATGAGCCTGTTGTCAAAACGGCAGAAAAAAATGGTCACAAACGAAATATTGTTTCTACACTTAAAATGAACAAAGAAAAAATGAGCTAGCCTGATATAAGTCATGTTCATGACGATGCAAATGTAACGAGATTTCGAACTGTTCTGTTGCACACGTTGGGACTCATTTTATTTTTCTACAAAAAACATTTGCCATGACGGGAATCGAACCCGGGCCGCCCTGCGTTACAAGGTAGATGCCTATCTGCTAGACCATTTGGGAAGACTTGATATGTACACCCTAAGATATCTAAGTGTCATTTCGATGAGGTCTGTAGCAGAGGCCATAGAGCACAGCAAACAAATAATCATGTGTTTAAATATCCTTGTCGTTTTGAAAAATTACCATTGTCACCTGCACAGGAATGCCATGCGGCCAACATTGAAGAAATGTGCTTCTCAAATCTGTCATTAACACTGTTTTCCACACGCTTTTTTCATTGCATTGCCATATAATCAATTGGTCATTGATGCGTCACGAATAACGACAATGCGTCGAAAATTAAAGAAATGTAAACATGAATTATGTTATTACTGTCTAAGCATCGCAAAGCTGTATGCGTAAAGGCGTCTGACGTCACAGTGGCTTGCCTGAAACAAAGGAATTAGAGAAACATGTGCTTACAGGGGCGTCGAACCGCCTTCTCCCGCTGATGGAGCAAAGTTGCTACAGTGACAAAGACAAGCTCCGCGCTCATGGGCAATGTATATGGGGCAACTGTGCTGCGAGTATCTAAGCAGTCGTCGTGCATGGATAAAATGCAATGTTTCAAACAGATCTGATGAATTCACCTACTTTGAAAAAGTGTGCGTTAGGAAGTTCTTTTGACACAAAGCGAAAATCTACAGTCAAGCGTCAATCAGCAGACAGCCGTGTGTTCTTTAGTCATGAGCCTGTTGTCAAAACGGCAGAAAAAAATGGTCACAAACGAAATATTGTTTCTACACTTAAAATGAACAAAGAAAAAATGAGCTAGCCTGATATAAGTCATGTTCATGACGATGCAAATGTAACGAGATTTCGAACTGTTCTGTTACACACGTTGGGACTCATTTTATTTTTCTACAAAAAACATTTGCCATGACGGGAATCGAACCCGGGCCGCCCTGCGTTACAAGGTAGATGCCTATCCGCTAGACCATTTGGGAAAACTTGATATGTACACCCTAAGATATCTAAGTGTCATTTCGATGAGGTCTGTAGCAGAGGCCATAGAGCACAGCAAACAAATAATCATGTGTTTAAATATCCTTGTCGTTTTGAAAAATTACCATTGTCACCTGCACAGGAATGCCATGCGGCCAACATTGAAGAAATGTGCTTCTCAAATCTGTCATTAACACTGTTTTCCACACGCTTTTTTCATTGCATTGCCATATAATCAATTGGTCATTGATGCGTCACGAATAACGACAATGCGTCGAAAATTAAAGAAATGTAAACATGAATTATGTTATTACTGTCTAAGCATCGCAAAGCTGTATGCGTAAAGGCGTCTGACGTCACAGTGGCTTGCCTGAAACAAAGGAATTAGAGAAACATGTGCTTACAGGGGCGTCGAACCGCCTTCTCCCGCTGATGGAGCAAAGTTGCTACAGTGACAAAGACAAGCTCCGCGCTCATGGGCAATTTATATGGGGCAACTGTGCTGCGAGTATCTAAGCAGTCGTCGTGCATGGATAAAATGCAATGTTTCAAACAGATCTGATGAATTCACCTACTTTGAAAAAGTGTGCGTTAGGAAGTTCTTTTGAAACAAAGCGAAAATCTACAGTCAAGCGTCAATCAGCAGACAGCCGTGTGTTCTTTCGTCATGAGCCTGTTGTCAAAACGGCAGAAAAAAATGTTCACAAACGAAATATTGTTTCTACACTTAAAATGAAGAAAGAAAAAATGAGCTAGCCTGATATAAGTCATGTTCATGACGATGCAAATGTAACGAGATTTCGAACTGTTCTGTTGCACACGTTGGGACTCATTTTATTTTTCTACAAAAATCATTTGCCATGACGGGAATCGAACCCTGGCTGCCCTGCATGACAAGGCAGATTCCTATCCGCTAGACCATTTGGGAAGACTTGATATGTACACCCTAAGATATCTAAGTGTCATTTCGATGAGGTCTGTAGCAGAGGCCATAGAGCACAGCAAACAAATAATCATGTGTTTAAATATCCTTGTCGTTTTGAAAAATTACCATTGTCACCTGCACAGGAATGCCATGCGGCCAACATTGAAGAAATGTGCTTCTCAAATCTGTCATTAACACTGTTTTCCACACGCTTTTTTCATTGCATTGCCATATAATCAATTGGTCATTGATGCGTCACGAATAACGACAATGCGTCGAAAATTAAAGAAATGTAAACATGAATTATGTTATTACTGTCTAAGCATCGCAAAGCTGTATGCGTAAAGGCGTCTGACGTCACAGTGGCTTGCCTGAAACAAAGGAATCAGAGAAACATGTGCTTACAGGGGCGTCGAAGCGCCTTCTCCCGCTGATGGAGCAAAGTTGCTACAGTGACAAAGACAAGCTCCGCGCTCATGGGCAATGTATATGGGTCAACTGTGCTGCGAGTATCTAAGCAGTCGTCGTGCATGGATAAAATGCAATGTTTCAAACAGATCTGATGAATTCACCTACTTTGAAAAAGTGTGCGTTAGGAAGTTCTTTTGACACAAAGCGAAAATCTACAGTCAAGCGTCAATCAGCAGACAGCCGTGTGTTCTTTAGTCATGAGCCTGTTGTCAAAACGGCAGAAAAAAATGGTCACAAACGAAATATTGTTTCTACACTTAAAATGAACAAAGAAAAAATGAGCTAGCCTGATATAAGTCATGTTCATGACGATGCAAATGTAACGAGATTTCGAACTGTTCTGTTGCACACGTTGGGACTCATTTTATTTTTCTACAAAAAACATTTGCCATGACGGGAATCGAACCCGGGCCGCCCTGCGTTACAAGGTAGATGCCTATCCGCTAGACCATTTGGGAAAACTTGATATGTACACCCTAAGATATCTAAGTGTCATTTCGATGAGGTCTGTAGCAGAGGCCATAGAGCACAGCAAACAAATAATCATGTGTTTAAATATCCTTGTCGTTTTGAAAAATTACCATTGTCACCTGCACAGGAATGCCATGCGGCCAACATTGAAGAAATGTGCTTCTCAAATCTGTCATTAACACTGTTTTCCACACGCTTTTTTCATTGCATTGCCATATAATCAATTGATCATTGATGCGTCACGAATAACGACAATGCGTCGAAAATTAAAGAAATGTAAACATGAGTTATGTTATTACTGTCTAAGCATCGCAAAGCTGTATGCGTAAAGGCGTCTGACGTCACAGTGGCTTGCCTGAAACAAAGGAATTAGAGAAACATGTGCTTACAGGGGCGTCGAACCGCCTTCTCCCGCTGATGGAGCAAAGTTGCTACAGTGACAAAGACAAGCTCCGCGCTCATGGGCAATTTATATGAGGCAACTGTGCTGCGAGTATCTAAGTAGTCGTCGTGCATGGATAAAATGCAATGTTTCAAACAGATCTGATGAATTCACCTACTTTGAAAAAGTGTGCGTTAGGGAGTTCTTTTGACACAAAGCGAAAATCTACAGTCAAGCGTCAATCAGCAGACAGCCGTGTGTTCTTTAGTCATGAGCCTGTTGTCAAAACGGCAGAAAAAAATGTTCACAAACGAAATATTGTTTCTACACTTAAAATGAACAAAGAAAAAATGAGCTAGCCTGATATAAGTCATGTTCATGACGATGCAAATGTAACGAGATTTCGAACTGTTCTGTTGCACACGTTGGGACTCATTTTATTTTTCTACAAAAAACATTTGCCATGACGGGAATCGAACCCGGGCCGCCCTGCGTTACAAGATAGATGCCTATCCGCTAGACCATTTGGGAAGACTTGATATGTACACCCTAAGATATCTAAGTGTCATTTCGATGAGGTCTGTAGCAGAGGCCATAGAGCACATCAAACAAATAATCATGTGTTTAAATATCCTTGTCGTTTTGAAAAATTACCATTGTCACCTGCACAGGAATGCCATACGGCCAACATTGAAGAAATGTGCTTCTCAAATCTGTCATTAACACTGTTTTCCACACGCTTTTTTCATTGCATTGCCATATAATCAATTGGTCATTGATGCGTCACGAATAACGACAATGCGTCGAAAATTAAAGAAATGTAAACATGAATTATGTTATTACTGTCTAAGCATCGCAAAGCTGTATGCGTAAAGGCGTCTGACGTCACAGTGGCTTGCCTGAAACAATGGAATTAGAGAAACATGTGCTTACAGGGGCGTCGAACCGCCTTCTCCCGCTGATGGAGCAAAGTTGCTACAGTGACAAAGACAAGCTCCGCGCTCATGGGCAATTTATATGGGGCAACTGTGCTGCGAGTATCTAAGCAGTCGTCGTGCATGGATAAAATGCAATGTTTCAAACAGATCTGATGAATTCACCTACTTTGAAAAAGTGTGCGTTAGGAAGTTCTTTTGACACAAAGCGAAAATCTACAGTCAAGCGTCAATCAGCAGACAGCCGTGTGTTCTTTAGTCATGAGCCTGTTGTCAAAACGGCAGAAAAAAATGTTCACAAACAAAATATTGTTTCTACACTTAAAATGAACAAAGAAAAAATGAGCTAGCCTGATATAAGTCATGTTCATGACGATGCAAATGTAACGAGATTTCGAACTGTTCTGTTGCACACGTTGGGACTCATTTTATTTTTCTACAAAAAACATTTGCCATGACGGGAATCGAACCCGGGCCGCCCTGCGTTACAAGGTAGATGCCTATCCGCTAGACCATTTGGGAAGACTTGATATGTACACCCTAAGATATCTAAGTGTCATTTCGATGAGGTCTGTAGCAGAGGCCATAGAACACAGCAAACAAATAATCATGTGTTTAAATATCCTTGTCGTTTTGAAAAATTACCATTGTCACCTGCACAGGAATGCCATGCGGCCAACATTGAAGAAATGTGCTTCTCAAATCTGTCATTAACACTGTTTTCCACACGCTTTTTTCATTGCATTGCCATATAATCAATTGGTCATTGATGCGTCACGAATAACGACAATGCGTCGAAAATTAAAGAAATGTAAACATGAATTATGTTATTACTGTCTAAGCATCGCAAAGCTGTATGCGTAAAGGCGTCTGACGTCACAGTGGCTTGCCTGAAACAAAGGAATTAGAGAAACATGTGCTTACAGGGGCGTCGAACCGCCTTCTCCCGCTTATGGAGCAAAGTTGCTACAGTGACAAAGACAAGCTCCGCGCTCATGGGCAATGTATATGGGGCAACTGTGCTGCGAGTATCTAAGCAGCCGTCGTGCATGGATAAAATGCAATGTTTCAAACAGATCTGATGAATTCACCTACTTTGAAAAAGTGTGCGTTAGGAAGTTCTTTTGACACAAAGCGAAAATCTACAGTCAAGCGTCAATCAGCAGACAGCCGTGTGTTCTTTAGTCATGAGCCTGTTGTCAAAACGGCAGAAAAAAATGTTCACAAACAAAATATTGTTTCTACACTTAAAATGAACAAAGAAAAAATGAGCTAGCCTGATATAAGTCATGTTCATGACGATGCAAATGTAACGAGATTTCGAACTGTTCTGTTGCACACGTTGGGACTCATTTTATTTTTCTACAAAAAACATTTGCCATGACGGGAATCGAACCCGGGCCGCCCTGCGTTACAAGGTAGATGCCTATCCGCTAGACCATTTGGGAAGACTTGATATGTACACCCTAAGATATCTAAGTGTCATTTCGATGAGGTCTGTAGCAGAGGCCATAGAACACAGCAAACAAATAATCATGTGTTTAAATATCCTTGTCGTTTTGAAAAATTACCATTGTCACCTGCACAGGAATGCCATGCGGCCAACATTGAAGAAATGTGCTTCTCAAATCTGTCATTAACACTGTTTTCCACACGCTTTTTTCATTGCATTGCCATATAATCAATTGGTCATTGATGCGTCACGAATAACGACAATGCGTCGAAAATTAAAGAAATGTAAACATGAATTATGTTATTACTGTCTAAGCATCGCAAAGCTGTATGCGTAAAGGCGTCTGACGTCACAGTGGCTTGCCTGAAACAAAGGAATTAGAGAAACATGTGCTTACAGGGGCGTCGAACCGCCTTCTCCCGCTTATGGAGCAAAGTTGCTACAGTGACAAAGACAAGCTCCGCGCTCATGGGCAATGTATATGGGGCAACTGTGCTGCGAGTATCTAAGCAGCCGTCGTGCATGGATAAAATGCAATGTTTCAAACAGATCTGATGAATTCACCTACTTTGAAAAAGTGTGCGTTAGGAAGTTCTTTTGACACAAAGCGAAAATCTACAGTCAAGCGTCAATCAGCAGACAGCCGTGTGTTCTTTAGTCATGAGCCTGTTGTCAAAACGGCAGAAAAAAATGTTCACAAACAAAATATTGTTTCTACACTTAAAATGAACAAAGAAAAAATGAGCTAGCCTGATATAAGTCATGTTCATGACGATGCAAATGTAACGAGATTTCGAACTGTTCTGTTGCACACGTTGGGACTCATTTTATTTTTCTACAAAAAACATTTGCCATGACGGGAATCGAACCCGGGCCGCCCTGCGTTACAAGGTAGATGCCTATCCGCTAGACCATTTGGGAAGACTTGATATGTACACCCTAAGATATCTAAGTGTCATTTCGATGAGGTCTGTAGCAGAGGCCATAGAACACAGCAAACAAATAATCATGTGTTTAAATATCCTTGTCGTTTTGAAAAATTACCATTGTCACCTGCACAGGAATGCCATGCGGCCAACATTGAAGAAATGTGCTTCTCAAATCTGTCATTAACACTGTTTTCCACACGCTTTTTTCATTGCATTGCCATATAATCAATTGGTCATTGATGCGTCACGAATAACGACAATGCGTCGAAAATTAAAGAAATGTAAACATGAATTATGTTATTACTGTCTAAGCATCGCAAAGCTGTATGCGTAAAGGCGTCTGACGTCACAGTGGCTTGCCTGAAACAAAGGAATTAGAGAAACATGTGCTTACAGGGGCGTCGAACCGCCTTCTCCCGCTGATGGAGCAAAGTTGCTACAGTGACAAAGACAAGCTCCGCGCTCATGGGCAATTTATATGGGGCAACTGTGCTGCGAGTATCTAAGCAGTCGTCGTGCATGGATAAAATGCAATGTTTCAAACAGATCTGATGAATTCACCTACTTTGAAAAAGTGTGCGTTAGGAAGTTCTTTTGACACAAAGCGAAAATCTACAGTCAAGCGTCAATCAGCAGACAGCCGTGTGTTCTTTCGTCATGAGCCTGTTGTCAAAACGGCAGAAAAAAATGTTCACAAACGAAATATTGTTTCTACACTTAAAATGAACAAAGAAAAAATTAGCTAGCCTGATATAAGTCATGTTCATGACGATGCAAATGTAACGAGATTTCGAACTGTTCTGTTGCACACGTTGGGACTCATTTTATTTTTCTACAAAAAACATTTGCCATGACGGGAATCAAACCCGGGCCGCCCTGCGTTACAAGATAGATGCCTATCCGCTAGACCATTTGGGAAGACTTGATATGTACACCCTAAGATATCTAAGTGTCATTTCGATGAGGTCTGTAGCAGAGGCCATAGAGCACAGCAAACAAATAATCATGTGTTTAAATATCCTTGTCGTTTTGAAAAATTACCATTGTCACCTGCACAGGAATGCCATGCGGCCAACATTGAAGAAATGTGCTTCTCAAATCTGTCATTAACACTGTTTTCCACACGCTTTTTTCATTGCATTGCCATATAATCAATTGGTCATTGATGCGTCACGAATAACGACAATGCGTCGAAAATTAAAGAAATGTAAACATGAATTATGTTATTACTGTCTAAGCATCGCAAAGCTGTATGCGTAAAGGCGTCTGACGTCACAGTGGCTTGCCTGAAACAAAGGAATTAGAGAAACATGTGCTTACAGGGGCGTCGAACCGCCTTCTCCCGCTGATGGAGCAAAGTTGCTACAGTGACAAAGACAAGCTCCGCGCTCATGGGCAATTTATATGGGGCAACTGTGCTGCGAGTATCTAAGCAGTCGTCGTGCATGGATAAAATGCAATGTTTCAAACAGATCTGATGAATTCACCTACTTTGAAAAAGTGTGCGTTAGGAAGTTCTTTTGACACAAAGCGAAAATCTACAGTCAAGCGTCAATCAGCAGACAGCCGTGTGTTCTTTAGTCATGAGCCTGTTGTCAAAACGGCAGAAAAAAATGTTCACAAACAAAATATTGTTTCTACACTTAAAATGAACAAAGAAAAAATGAGCTAGCCTGATATAAGTCATGTTCATGACGATGCAAATGTAACGAGATTTCGAACTGTTCTGTTGCACACGTTGGGACTCATTTTATTTTTCTACAAAAAACATTTGCCATGACGGGAATCGAACCCGGGCCACCCTGCGTTACAAGGTAGATGCCTATCCTTTGGGAAGACTTGATATGTACACCCTAAGATATCTAAGTGTCATTTCGATGAGGTCTGTAGCAGAGGCCATAGAACACAGCAAACAAATAATCATGTGTTTAAATATCCTTGTCGTTTTGAAAAATTACCATTGTCACCTGCACAGGAATGCCATGCGGCCAACATTGAAGAAATGTGCTTCTCAAATCTGTCATTAACACTGTTTTCCACACGCTTTTTTCATTGCATTGCCATATAATCAATTGGTCATTGATGCGTCACGAATAACGACAATGCGTCGAAAATTAAAGAAATGTAAACATGAATTATGTTATTACTGTCTAAGCATCGCAAAGCTGTATGCGTAAAGGCGTCTGACGTCACAGTGGCTTGCCTGAAACAAAGGAATTAGAGAAACATGTGCTTACAGGGGCGTCGAACCGCCTTCTCCCGCTGATGGAGCAAAGTTGCTACAGTGACAAAGACAAGCTCCGCGCTCATGGGCAATTTATATGAGGCAACTGTGCTGCGAGTATCTAAGTAGTCGTCGTGCATGGATAAAATGCAATGTTTCAAACAGATCTGATGAATTCACCTACTTTGAAAAAGTGTGGTTAGGGAGTTCGTTTGACACAAAGCGAAAATCTACAGTCAAGCGTCAATCAGCAGACAGCCGTGTGTTCTTTAGTCATGAGCCTGTTGTCTAAACGGCAGAAAAAAATGTTCACAAACGAAATATTGTTTCTACACTTAAAATGAACAAAGAAAAAATGAGCTAGCCTGATATAAGTCATGTTCATGACGATGCAAATGTAACGAGATTTCGAACTGTTCTGTTGCACACGTTGGGACTCATTTTATTTTTCTACAAAAAACATTTGCCATGACGGGAATCGAATCCGGGCCGCCCTGCGTTACAAGGTAGATGCCTATCCGCTAGACCATTTGGGAAAACTTGATATGTACACCCTAAGATATCTAAGTGTCATTTCGATGAGATCTGTAGCAGAGGCCATAGAGCACAGCAAACAAATAATCATGTGTTTAAATATCCTTGTCGTTTTGAAAAATTACCATTGTCACCTGCACAGGAATGCAATGCGGCCAACATTGAAGAAATGTGCTTCTCAAATCTGTCATTAACACTGTTTTCCACACGCTTTTTTCATTGCATTGCCATATAATCAATTGGTCATTGATGCGTCACGAATAACGACAATGCGTCGAAAATTAAAGAAATGTAAACATGAATTATGTTATTACTGTCTAAGCATCGCAAAGCTGTATGCGTAAAGGCGTCTGACGTCACAGTGGCTTGCCTGAAACAAAGGAATTAGAGAAACATGTGCTTACAGGGGCGTCGAACCGCCTTCTCCCGCTGATGGAGCAAAGTTGCTACAGTGACAAAGACAAGCTCCGCGCTCATGGGCAATTTATATGGGGCAACTGTGCTGCGAGTATCTAAGCAGTCGTCGTGCATGGATAAAATGCAATGTTTCAAACAGATCTGATGAATTCACCTACTTTGAAAAAGTGTGCGTTAGGAAGTTCTTTTGAAACAAAGCGAAAATCTACAGTCAAGCGTCAATCAGCAGACAGCCGTGTGTTCTTTCGTCATGAGCCTGTTGTCAAAACGGCAGAAAAAAATGTTCACAAACGAAATATTGTTTCTACACTTAAAATGAACAAAGAAAAAATGAGCTAGCCTGATATAAGTCATGTTCATGAAGATGCAAATGTAACGAGATTTCGAACTGTTCTGTTGCAAACGTTGGGACTCATTTTATTTTTCTACAAAAAACATTTGCCATGACGGGAATCGAACCCGGGCCGCCCTGCGTTACAAGATAGATGCCTATCCGCTAGACCATTTGGGAAGACTTGATATGTACACCCTAAGATATCTAAGTGTCATTTCGATGAGGTCTGTTGCAGAGGCCAAAGAGCACAGCAAACAAATAATCATGTGTTTAAATATCCTTGTCGTTTTGAAAAATTACCATTGTCACCTGCACAGGAATGCCATGCGGCCAACATTGAAGAAATGTGCTTCTCAAATCTGTCATTAACACTGTTTTCCACACGCTTTTTTCATTGCATTGCCATATAATCAATTGGTCATTGATGCGTCACGAATAACGACAATGCGTCGAAAATTAAAGAAATGTAAACATGAATTATGTTATTACTGTCTAAGCATCGCAAAGCTGTATGCGTAAAGGCGTCTGACGTCACAGTGGCTTGCCTGAAACAAAGGAATTAGAGAAACATGTGCTTACAGGGGCGTCGAACCGCCTTCTCCCGCTGATGGAGCAAAGTTGCTACAGTGACAAAGACAAGCTCCGCGCTCATGGGCAATTTATATGGGGCAACTGTGCTGCGAGTATCTAAGCAGTCGTCGTGCATGGATAAAATGCAATGTTTCAAACAGATCTGATGAATTCACCTACTTTGAAAAAGTGTGCGTTAGGAAGTTCTTTTGACACAAAGCGAAAATCTACAGTCAAGCGTCAATCAGCAGACAGCCGTGTGTTCTTTCGTCATGAGCCTGTTGTCAAAACGGCAGAAAAAAATGTTCACAAACGAAATATTGTTTCTACACTTAAAATGAACAAAGAAAAAATGAGCTAGCCTGATATAAGTCATGTTCATGAAGATGCAAATGTAACGAGATTTCGAACTGTTCTGTTGCACACGTTGGGACTCATTTTATTTTTCTACAAAAAACATTTGCCATGACGGGAATCGAACCCGGGCCGCCCTGCGTTACAAGATAGATGCCTATCCGCTAGACCATTTGGGAAGACTTGATATGTACACCCTAAGATATCTAAGTGTCATTTCGATGAGGTCTGTAGCAGAGGCCAAAGAGCACAGCAAACAAATAATCATGTGTTTAAATATCCTTGTCGTTTTGAAAAATTACCATTGTCACCTGCACAGGAATGCCATGCGGCCAACATTGAAGAAATGTGCTTCTCAAATCTGTCATTAACACTGTTTTCCACACGCTTTTTTCATTGCATTGCCATATAATCAATTGGTCATTGATGCGTCACGAATAACGACAATGCGTCGAAAATTAAAGAAATGTAAACATGAATTATGTTATTACTGTCTAAGCATCGCAAAGCTGTATGCGTAAAGGCGTCTGACGTCACAGTGGCTTGCCTGAAACAAAGGAATTAGAGAAACATGTGCTTACAGGGGCGTCGAACCGCCTCCCCCCTGCTGATGGAGCAAAGTTGCTACAGTGACAAAGACAAGCTCCGCGCTCATGGGCAATTTATATGGGTCAACTGTGCTGCGAGTATCTAAGCAGTCGTCGTGCATGGATAAAATGCAATGTTTCAAACAGATCTGATGAATTCACCTACTTTGAAAAAGTGTGCGTTAGGAAGTTCTTTTGACACAAAGCGAAAATCTACAGTCAAGCGTCAATCAGCAGACAGCCGTGTGTTCTTTCGTCATGAGCCTGTTGTCAAAACGGCAGAAAAAAATGTTCACAAACGAAATATTGTTTCTACACTTAAAATGAACAAAGAAAAAATTAGCTAGCCTGATATAAGTCATGTTCATGACGATGCAAATGTAACGAGATTTCGAACTGTTCTGTTGCACACGTTGGGACTCATTTTATTTTTCTACAAAAAACATTTGCCATGACGGGAATCGAACCCGAGCCGCCCTGCGTTACAAGATAGATGCCTATCCGCTAGACCATTTGGGAAGACTTGATATGTACACCCTAAGATATCTAAGTGTCATTTCGATGAGGTCTGTAGCAGAGGCCATAGAGCACAGCAAACAAATAATAATGTGTTTAAATATCCTTGTCGTTTTGAAAAATTACCATTGTCACCTGCACAGGAATGCCATGCGGCCAACATTGAAGAAATGTGCTTCTCAAATCTGTCATTAACACTGTTTTCCACACGCTTTTTTCATTGCATTGCCATATAATCAATTGGTCATTGATGCGTCACGAATAACGACAATGCGTCGAAAATTAAAGAAATGTAAACATGAATTATGTTATTACTGTCTAAGCATCGCAAAGCTGTATGCGTAAAGGCGTCTGACGTCACAGTGGCTTGCCTGAAACAAAGGTATTAGAGAAACATGTGCTTACAGGGGCGTCGAACCGCCTTCTCCCGCTGATGGAGCAAAGTTGCTACAGTGACAAAGACAAGCTCCGCGCTCATGGGCAATTTATATGAGGCAACTGTGCTGCGAGTATCTAAGTAGTCGTCGTGCATGGATAAAATGCAATGTTTCAAACAGATCTGATGAATTCACCTACTTTGAAAAAGTGTGCGTTAGGGAGTTCTTTTGACACAAAGCGAAAATCTACAGTCAAGCGTCAATCAGCAGACAGCCGTGTGTTCTTTAGTCATGAGCCTGTTGTCAAAACGGCAGAAAAAAATGTTCACAAACGAAATATTGTTTCTACACTTAAAATGAACAAAGAAAAAATTAGCTAGCCTGATATAAGTCATGTTCATGACGATGCAAATGTAACGAGATTTCGAACTGTTCTGTTGCACACGTTGGGACTCATTTTATTTTTCTACAAAAAACATTTGCCATGACGGGAATCGAACCCGGGCCGCCCTGCGTTACAAGGTAGATGCCTATCCGCTAGACCATTTGGGAAAACTTGATATGTACACCCTAAGATATCTAAGTGTCATTTCGATGAGGTCTGTAGCAGAGGCCATAGAGCACAGCAAACAAATAATCATGTGTTTAAATATCCTTGTCGTTTTGAAAAATTACCATTGTCACCTGCACAGGAATGCCATGCGGCCAACATTGAAGAAATGTGCTTCTCAAATCTGTCATTAACACTGTTTTCCACACGCTTTTTTCATTGCATTGCCATATAATCAATTGGTCATTGATGCGTCACGAATAACGACAATGCGTCGAAAATTAAAGAAATGTAAACATGAATTATGTTATTACTGTCTAAGCATCGCAAAGCTGTATGCGTAAAGGCGTCTGACGTCACAGTGGCTTGCCTGAAACAAAGGAATTAGAGAAACATGTGCTTACAGGGGCGTCGAACCGCCTTCTCCCGCTGATGGAGCAAAGTTGCTACAGTGACAAAGACAAGCTCCGCGCTCATGGGCAATTTATATGAGGCAACTGTGCTGCGAGTATCTAAGTAGTCGTCGTGCATGGATAAAATGCAATGTTTCAAACAGATCTGATGAATTCACCTACTTTGAAAAAGTGTGCGTTAGGGAGTTCTTTTGACACAAAGCGAAAATCTACAGTCAAGCGTCAATCAGCAGACAGCCGTGTGTTCTTTAGTAATGAGCCTGTTGTCAAAACGGCAGAAAAAAATGTTCACAAACGAAATATTGTTTCTACACTTAAAATGAACAAAGAAAAAATTAGCTAGCCTGATATAAGTCATGTTCATGACGATGCAAATGTAACGAGATTTCGAACTGTTATGTTGCACACGTTGGGACTCATTTTATTTTTCTACAAAAACCATTTGCCATGACGGGAATCAAACCCGGGCCGCCCTGCGTGACAAGGCAGATTCCTATCCGCTAGACCATTTGGGAAGACTTGATATGTACACCCTAAGATATCTAAGTGACATTTCGATGAGGTCTGTAGCAGAGGCCAAAGAGCACAGCAAACAAATAATCATGTGTTTAAATATCCTTGTCGTTTTGAAAAATTACCATTGTCACCTGCACAGGAATGCCATGCGGCCAACATTGAAGAAATGTGCTTCTCAAATCTGTCATTAACACTGTTTTCCACACGCTTTTTTCATTGCATTGCCATATAATCAATTGGTCATTGATGCGTCACGAATAACGACAATGCGTCGAAAATTAAAGAAATGTAAACATGAATTATGTTATTACTGTCTAAGCATCGCAAAGCTGTATGCGTAAAGGCGTCTGACGTCACAGTGGCTTGCCTGAAACAAAGGAATCAGAGAAACATGTGCTTACAGGGGCGTCGAAGCGCCTTCTTCCGCTGGTGGAGCAAAGTTGCTACAGTGACAAAGACAAGCTCCGCGCTCATGGGCAATGTATATGGGGCAACTGTGCTGCGAGTATCTAAGCAGTCGTCGTGCATGGATAAAATGCAATGTTTCAAACAGATCTGATGAATTCACCTACTTTGAAAAAGTGTGCGTTAGGAAGTTCTTTTGACACAAAGCGAAAATCTACAGTCAAGCGTCAATCAGCAGACAGCCGTGTGTTCTTTAGTCATGAGCCTGTTGTCAAAACGGCAGAAAAAAATGTTCACAAACGAAATATTGTTTCTACACTTAAAATGAACAAAGAAAAAATGAGCTAGCCTGATATAAGTCATGTTCATGACGATGCAAATGTAACGAGATTTCGAACTGTTCTGTTGCACACGTTGGGACTCATTTTATTTTTCTACAAAAAACATTTGCCATGACGGGAATCGAACCCCGGCCGCCCTGCGTTACAAGGTAGATGCCTATCCGCTAGACCATTTGGGAAAACTTGATATGTACACCCTAAGATATCTAAGTGTCATTTCGATGAGGTCTGTAGCAGAGGCCATAGAGCACAGCAAACAAATAATCATGTGTTTAAATATCCTTGTCGTTTTGAAAAATTACCATTGTCACCTGCACAGGAATGCCATGCGGCCAACATTGAAGAAATGTGCTTCTCAAATCTGTCATTAACACTGTTTTCCACACGCTTTTTTCATTGCATTGCCATATAATCAATTGGTCATTGATGCGTCACGAATAACGACAATGCGTCGAAAATTAAAGAAATGTAAACATGAATTATGTTATTACTGTCTAAGCATCGCAAAGCTGTATGCGTAAAGGCGTCTGACGTCACAGTGGCTTGCCTGAAACAAAGGAATTAGAGAAACATGTGCTTACAGGGGCGTCGAACCGCCTTCTCCCGCTGATGGAGCAAAGTTGCTACAGTGACAAAGACAAGCTCCGCGCTCATGGGCAATTTATATGAGGCAACTGTGCTGCGAGTATCTAAGTAGTCGTCGTGCATCGATAAAATGCAATGTTTCAAACAGATCTGATGAATTCACCTACTTTGAAAAAGTGTGCGTTAGGGAGTTCTTTTGACACAAAGCGAAAATCTACAGTCAAGCGTCAATCAGCAGACAGCCGTGTGTTCTTTAGTCATGAGCCTGTTGTCAAAACGGCAGAAAAAAATGTTCACAAACGAAATATTGTTTCTACACTTAAAATGAACAAAGAAAAAATTAGCTAGCCTGATATAAGTCATGTTCATGACGATGCAAATGTAACGAGATTTCGAACTCTTCTGTTGCACACGTTGGGACTCATTTTATTTTTCTACAAAAAACATTTGCCATGACGGGAATCGAACCCGGGCCGCCCTGCGTTACAAGGTAGATGCCTATCCCCTAGACCATTTGGGTAAACTTGATATGTACACCCTAAGATATCTAAGTGTCATTTCGATGAGGTCTGTAGCAGAGGCCAAAGAGCACAGCAAACAAATAATCATGTGTTTAAATATCCTTGTCGTTTTGAAAAATTACCATTGTCACCTGCACAGGAATGCCATGCGGCCAACATTGAAGAAATGTGCTTCTCAAATCTGTCATTAACACTGTTTTCCACACGCTTTTTTCATTGCATTGCCATATAATCAATTGGTCATTGATGCGTCACGAATAACGACAATGCGTCGAAAATTAAAGAAATGTAAACATGAATTATGTTATTACTGTCTAAGCATCGCAAAGCTGTATGCGTAAAGGCGTCTGACGTCACAGTGGCTTGCCTGAAACAAAGGAATCAGAGAAACATGTGCTTACAGGGGCGTCGAAGCGCCTTCTTCCGCTGGTGGAGCAAAGTTGCTACAGTGACAAAGACAAGCTCCGCGCTCATGGGCAATGTATATGGGGCAACTGTGCTGCGAGTATCTAAGCAGTCGTCGTGCATGGATAAAATGCAATGTTTCAAACAGATCTGATGAATTCACCTACTTTGAAAAAGTGTGCGTTAGGAAGTTCTTTTGACACAAAGCGAAAATCTACAGTCAAGCGTCAATCAGCAGACAGCCGTGTGTTCTTTAGTCATGAGCCTGTTGTCAAAACGGCAGAAAAAAATGTTCACAAACGAAATATTGTTTCTACACTTAAAATGAACAAAGAAAAAATGAGCTAGCCTGATATAAGTCATGTTCATGACGATGCAAATGTAACGAGATTTCGAACTGTTCTGTTGCACACGTTGGGACTCATTTTATTTTTCTACAAAAAACATTTGCCATGACGGGAATCGAACCCCGGCCGCCCTGCGTTACAAGGTAGATGCCTATCCGCTAGACCATTTGGGAAAACTTGATATGTACACCCTAAGATATCTAAGTGTCATTTCGATGAGGTCTGTAGCAGAGGCCATAGAGCACAGCAAACAAATAATCATGTGTTTAAATATCCTTGTCGTTTTGAAAAATTACCATTGTCACCTGCACAGGAATGCCATGCGGCCAACATTGAAGAAATGTGCTTCTCAAATCTGTCATTAACACTGTTTTCCACACGCTTTTTTCATTGCATTGCCATATAATCAATTGGTCATTGATGCGTCACGAATAACGACAATGCGTCGAAAATTAAAGAAATGTAAACATGAATTATGTTATTACTGTCTAAGCATCGCAAAGCTGTATGCGTAAAGGCGTCTGACGTCACAGTGGCTTGCCTGAAACAAAGGAATTAGAGAAACATGTGCTTACAGGGGCGTCGAACCGCCTTCTCCCGCTGATGGAGCAAAGTTGCTACAGTGACAAAGACAAGCTCCGCGCTCATGGGCAATTTATATGAGGCAACTGTGCTGCGAGTATCTAAGTAGTCGTCGTGCATCGATAAAATGCAATGTTTCAAACAGATCTGATGAATTCACCTACTTTGAAAAAGTGTGCGTTAGGGAGTTCTTTTGACACAAAGCGAAAATCTACAGTCAAGCGTCAATCAGCAGACAGCCGTGTGTTCTTTAGTCATGAGCCTGTTGTCAAAACGGCAGAAAGAAATGTTCACAAACGAAATATTGTTTCTACACTTAAAATGAACAAAGAAAAAATTAGCTAGCCTGATATAAGTCATGTTCATGACGATGCAAATGTAACGAGATTTCGAACTCTTCTGTTGCACACGTTGGGACTCATTTTATTTTTCTACAAAAAACATTTGCCATGACGGGAATCGAACCCGGGCCGCCCTGCGTTACAAGGTAGATGCCTATCCCCTAGACCATTTGGGTAAACTTGATATGTACACCCTAAGATATCTAAGTGTCATTTCGATGAGGTCTGTAGCAGAGGCCAAAGAGCACAGCAAACAAATAATCATGTGTTTAAATATCCTTGTCGTTTTGAAAAATTACCATTGTCACCTGCACAGGAATGCCATGCGGCCAACATTGAAGAAATGTGCTTCTCAAATCTGTCATTAACACTGTTTTCCACACGCTTTTTTCATTGTATTGCCATATAATCAATTGGTCATTGATGCGTCACGAATAACGACAATGCGTCGAAAATTAAAGAAATGTAAACATGAATTATGTTATTACTGTCTAAGCATCGCAAAGCTGTATGCGTAAAGGCGTCTGACGTCACAGTGGCTTGCCTGAAACAAAGGAATTAGAGAAACATGTGCTTACAGGGGCGTCGAACCGCCTTCTCCCGCTGATGGAGCAAAGTTGCTACAGTGACAAAGACAAGCTCCGCGCTCATGGGCAATTTATATGAGGCAACTGTGCTGCGAGTATCTAAGTAGTCGTCGTGCATGGATAAAATGCAATGTTTCAAACAGATCTGATGAATTCACCTACTTTGAAAAAGTGTGCGTTAGGTAGTTCTTTTGACACAAAGCGAAAATCTACAGTCAAGCGTCAATCAGCAGACAGCCGTGTGTTCTTTAGTAATGAGCCTGTTGTCAAAACGGCAGAAAAAAATGTTCACAAACGAAATATTGTTTCTACACTTAAAATGAACAAAGAAAGAATTACCTAGCCTGATATAAGTCATGTTCATGACAATGCAAATGTAACGAGATTTCGAACTGTTCTGTTGCACACGTTGGGACTCATTTTATTTTTCTACAAAAAACATTTGCCATGACGGGAATCGAACCCGGACCACCCTGCGTTACAAGGTAGATGCCTATCCGCTAGACCATATGGGAAGACTTGATATGTACACCCTAAGATATCTAAGTGTCATTTCGATGAGGTCTGTAGCAGAGGCCATAGAGCACAGCAAACAAATAATCATGTGTTTAAATATCCTTGTCGTTTTGAAAAATTACCAATGTCACCTGCACAGGAATGCCATGCGGCCAACATTGAAGAAATGTGCTTCTCAAATCTGTCATTAACACTGTTTTCCACACGCTTTTTTCATTGCATTGCCATATAATCAATTGGTCATTGATGCGTCACGAATAACGACAATGCGTCGAAAATTAAAGAAATGTAAACATGAATTATGTTATTACTGTCTAAGCATCGCAAAGCTGTATGCGTAAAGGCGTCTGACGTCACAGTGGCTTGCCTGAAACAAAGGAATCAGAGAAACATGTGCTTACAGGGGCGTCGAAGCGCCTTCTCCCGCTGATGGAGCAAAGTTGCTACAGTGACAAAGACAAGCTCCGCGCTCATGGGCAATGTATATGGGTCAACTGTGCTGCGAGTATCTAAGCAGTCGTCGTGCATGGATAAAATGCAATGTTTCAAACAGATCTGATGAATTCACCTACTTTGAAAAAGTGTGCGTTAGGAAGTTCTTTTGACACAAAGCGAAAATCTACAGTCAAGCGTCAATCAGCAGACAGCCGTGTGTTCTTTAGTCATGAGCCTGTTGTCAAAACGGCAGAAAAAAATGTTCACAAACGAAATATTGTTTCTACACTTAAAATGAACAAAGAAAGAATTAGCTAGCCTGATATAAGTCATGTTCATGACGATGCAAATGTAACGAGATTTCGAACTGTTCTGTTGCACACGTTGGGACTCATTTTATTTTTCTACAAAAAACATTTGCCATGATGGGAATCGAACCCGGGCCACCCTGCGTTACAAGGTAGATGCCTATCCGCTAGACCATTTGGGAAGACTTGATATGTACACCCTAAGATATCTAAGTGTCATTTCGATGAGGTCTGTAGCAGAGGCCATAGAGCACAGCAAACAAATAATCATGTGTTTAAATATCCTTGTCGTTTTGAAAAATTACCATTGTCACCTGCACAGGAATGCCATGCGGCCAACATTGAAGAAATGTGCTTCTCAAATCTGTCATTAACACTGTTTTCCACACGCTTTTTTCATTGCATTGCCATATAATCAATTGGTCATTGATGCGTCACGAATAACGACAATGCGTCGAAAATTAAAGAAATGTAAACATGAATTATGTTATTACTGTCTAAGCATCGCAAAGCTGTATGCGTTAAGGCGTCTGACGTCACAGTGGCTTGCCTGAAACAAAGGAATCAGAGAAACATGTGCTTACAGGGGCGTCGAAGCGCCTTCTCCCGCTGATGGAGCAAAGTTGCAACAGTGACAATGACAAGCTCCGCGCTCATGGGCAATTTATATGGGGCAACTGTGCTGCGAGTATCTAAGCAGTCGTCGTGCATGGATAAAATGCAATGTTTCAAACAGATCTGATGAATTCACCTACTTTGAAAAAGTGTGCGTTAGGAAGTTCTTTTGACACAAAGCGAAAATCTACAGTCAAGCGTCAATCAGCAGACAGCCGTGTGTTCTTTAGTCATGAGCCTGTTGTCAAAACGGCAGAAAAAAATGGTTACAAACGAAATATTGTTTCTACACTTAAAATGAACAAAGAAAAAATGAGCTAGCCTGATATAAGTCATGTTCATGACGATGCAAATGTAACGAGATTTCGAACTGTTCTGTTGCACACGTTGGGACTCATTTTATTTTTCTACAAAAAACATTTGCCATGACGGGAATCGAACCCGGGCCGCCCTGCGTTACAAGGTAGATGCCTATCCGCTAGACCATTTGGGAAGACTTGATATGTACACCCTAAGATATCTAAGTGTCATTTCGATGAGGTCTGTAGCAGAGGCCATAGAGCACAGCAAACAAATAATCATGTGTTTAAATATCCTTGTCGTTTTGAAAAATTACCATTGTCACCTGCACAGGAATGCCATGCGGCCAACATTGAAGAAATGTGCTTCTCAAATCTGTCATTAACACTGTTTTCCACACGCTTTTTTCATTGCATTGCCATATAATCAATTGGTCATTGATGCGTCACGAATAACGACAATGCGTCGAAAATTAAAGAAATGTAAACATGAATTATGTTATTACTGTCTAAGCATCGCAAAGCTGTATGCGTAAAGGCGTCTGACGTCACAGTGGCTTGCCTGAAACAAAGGAATTAGAGAAACATGTGCTTACAGGGGCGTCGAACCGCCTTCTCCCGCTGATGGAGCAAAGTTGCTACAGTGACAAAGACAAGCTCCGCGCTCATGGGCAATTTATATGAGGCAACTGTGCTGCGAGTATCTAAGTAGTCGTCGTGCATGGATAAAATGCAATGTTTCAAACAGATCTGATGAATTCACCTACTTTGAAAAAGTGTGCGTTAGGAAGTTCTTTTGACACAAAGCGAAAATCTACAGTCAAGCGTCAATCAGCAGACAGCCGTGTGTTCTTTAGTCATGAGCCTGTTGTCAAAACGGCAGAAAAAAATGGTTACAAACGAAATATTGTTTCTACACTTAAAATGAACAAAGAAAAAATGAGCTAGCCTGATATAAGTCATGTTCATGACGATGCAAATGTAACGAGATTTCGAACTGTTCTGTTGCACACGTTGGGACTCATTTTATTTTTCTACAAAAAACATTTGCCATGACGGGAATCGAACCCGGGCCGCCCTGCGTTACAAGGTAGATGCCTATCCGCTAGACCATTTGGGAAAACTTGATATGTACACCCTAAGATATCTAAGTGTCATTTCGATGAGGTCTGTAGCAGAGGCCATAGAGCACAGCAAACAAATAATCATGTGTTTAAATATCCTTGTCGTTTTGAAAAATTACCATTGTCACCTGCACAGGAATGCCATGCGGCCAACATTGAAGAAATGTGCTTCTCAAATCTGTCATTAACACTGTTTTCCACACGCTTTTTTCATTGCATTGCCATATAATCAATTGGTCATTGATGCGTCACGAATAACGACAATGCGTCGAAAATTAAAGAAATGTAAACATGAATTATGTTATTACTGTCTAAGCATCGCAAAGCTGTATGCGTAAAGGCGTCTGACGTCACAGTGGCTTGCCTGAAACAAAGGAATCAGAGAAACATGTGCTTACAGGGGCGTCGAAGCGCCTTCTCCCGCTGATGGAGCAAAGTTGCAACAGTGACAATGACAAGCTCCGCGCTCATGGGCAATTTATATGGGGCAACTGTGCTGCGAGTATCTAAGCAGTCGTCGTGCATGGATAAAATGCAATGTTTCAAACAGATCTGATGAATTCACCTACTTTGAAAAAGTGTGCGTTAGGAAGTTCTTTTGACACAAAGCGAAAATCTACAGTCAAGCGTCAATCAGCAGACAGCCGTGTGTTCTTTAGTCATGAGCCTGTTGTCAAAACGGCAGAAAAAAATGGTTACAAACGAAATATTGTTTCTACACTTAAAATGAACAAAGAAAAAATGAGCTAGCCTGATATAAGTCATGTTCATGACGATGCAAATGTAACGAGATTTCGAACTGTTCTGTTGCACACGTTGGGACTCATTTTATTTTTCTACAAAAAACATTTGCCATGACGGGAATCGAACCCGGGCCGCCCTGCGTTACAAGGTAGATGCCTATCCGCTAGACCATTTGGGAAGACTTGATATGTACACCCTAAGATATCTAAGTGTCATTTCGATGAGGTCTGCAGCAGAGGCCATAGAGCACAGCAAACAAATAATCATGTGTTTAAATATCCTTGTCGTTTTGAAAAATTACCATTGTCACCTGCACAGGAATGCCATGCGGCCAACATTGAAGAAATGTGCTTCTCAAATCTGTCATTAACACTGTTTTCCACACGCTTTTTTCATTGCATTGCCATATAATCAATTGGTCATTGATGCGTCACGAATAACGACAATGCGTCGAAAATTAAAGAAATGTAAACATGAATTATGTTATTACTGTCTAAGCATCGCAAAGCTGTATGCGTAAAGGCGTCTGACGTCACAGTGGCTTGCCTGAAACAAAGGAATTAGAGAAACATGTGCTTACAGGGGCGTCGAACCGCCTTCTCCCGCTGATGGAGCAAAGTTGCTACAGTGACAAAGACAAGCTCCGCGCTCATGGGCAATTTATATGGGGCAACTGTGCTGCGAGTATCTAAGCAGTCGTCGTGCATGGATAAAATGCAATGTTTCAAACAGATCTGATGAATTCACCTACTTTGAAAAAGTGTGCGTTAGGAAGTTCTTTTGACACAAAGCGAAAATCTACAGTCAAGCGTCAATCAGCAGACAGCCGTGTGTTCTTTAGTCATGAGCCTGTTGTCAAAACGGCAGAAAAAAATGTTCACAAACGAAATATTGTTTCTACACTTAAAATGAACAAAGAAAAAATTAGCTAGCCTGATATAAGTCATGTTCATGACGATGCAAATGTAACGAGATTTCGAACTGTTCTGTTGCACACGTTGGGACTCATTTTATTTTTCTACAAAAAACATTTGTCATGACGGGAATCGAACCCGGGCCACCCTGCGTTACAAGGTAGATGCCTATCCGCTAGACCATTTGGGAAGACTTGATATGTACACCCTAAGATATCTAAGTGTCATTTCGATGAGGTCTGTAGCAGAGGCCATAGAGCACAGCAAACAAATAATCATGTGTTTAAATATCCTTGTCGTTTTGAAAAATTACCATTGTCACCTGCACAGGAATGCCATGCGGCCAACATTGAAGAAATGTGCTTCTCAAATCTGTCATTAACACTGTTTTCCACACGCTTTTTTCATTGCATTGCCATATAATCAATTGGTCATTGATGCGTCACGAATAACGACAATGCGTCGAAAATTAAAGAAATGTAAACATGAATTATGTTATTACTGTCTAAGCATCGCAAAGCTGTATGCGTAAAGGCGTCTGACGTCACAGTGGCTTGCCTGAAACAAAGGAATCAGAGAAACATGTGCTTACAGGGGCGTCGAAGCGCCTTCTCCCGCTGATGGAGCAAAGTTGCAATAGTGACAAAGACAAGCTCCGCGCTCATGGGCAATTTATATGGGGCAACTGTTCTGCGAGTATCTAAGCAGTCGTCGTGCATGGATAAAATGCAATGTTTCAAACAGATCTGATGAATTCACCTACTTTGAAAAAGTGTGCGTTAGGAAGTTCTTTTGACACAAAGCGAAAATCTACAGTCAAGCGTCAATCAGCAGACAGCCGTGTGTTCTTTAGTCATGAGCCTGTTGTCAAAACGGCAGAAAAAAATGTACACAAACGAAATATTGTTTCTACACTTAAAATGAACAAAGAAAAAATGAGCAAGCCTGATATAAGTCATGTTCATGACGATGCAAATGTAACGAGATTTCGAACTGTTCTGTTGCACACGTTGGGACTCATTTTATTTTTCTACAAAAAACATTTGCCATGACGGGAATCGAACCCCGGCCACCCTGCGTTACAAGGTAGATGCCTATCCGCTAGACCATTTGGGAAAACTTGATATGTACACCCTAAGATATCTAAGTGTCATTTCGATGAGGTCTGTAGCAGAGGCCATAGAGCACAGCAAACAAATAATCATGTGTTTAAATATCCTTGTCGTTTTGAAAAATTACCATTGTCACCTGCACAGGAATGCCATGCGGCCAACATTGAAGAAATGTGCTTCTCAAATCTGTCATTAACACTGTTTTCCACACGCTTTTTTCATTGCATTGCCATATAATCAATTGGTCATTGATGCGTCACGAATAACGACAATGCGTCGAAAATTAAAGAAATGTAAACATGAATTATGTTATTACTGTCTAAGCATCGCAAAGCTGTATGCGTAAAGGCGTCTGACGTCACAGTGGCTTGCCTGAAACAAAGGAATTAGAGAAACATGTGCTTACAGGGGCGTCGAACCGCCTTCTCCCGCTGATGGAGCAAAGTTGCTACAGTGACAAAGACAAGCTCCGCGCTCATGGGCAATTTATATGGGGCAACTGTGCTGCGAGTATCTAAGCAGTCGTCGTGCATGGATAAAATGCAATGTTTCAAACAGATCTGATGAATTCACCTACTTTGAAAAAGTGTGCGTTAGGAAGTTCTTTTGACACAAAGCGAAAATCTACAGTCAAGCGTCAATCAGCAGACAGCCGTGTGTTCTTTAGTCATGAGCCTGTTGTCAAAACGGCAGAAAAAAATGGTTACAAACGAAATATTGTTTCTACACTTAAAATGAACAAAGAAAAAATGAGCTAGCCTGATATAAGTCATGTTCATGACGATGCAAATGTAACGAGATTTCGAACTGTTCTGTTGCACACGTTGGGACTCATTTTATTTTTCTACAAAAAACATTTGCCATGACGGGAATCGAACTCGGGCCGCCCTGCGTTACAAGGTAGATGCCTATCCGCTAGACCATTTGGGAAGACTTGATATGTACACCCTAAGATATCTAAGTGTCATTTCGATGAGGTCTGTAGCAGAGGCCATAGAGCACAGCAAACAAATAATCATGTGTTTAAATATCCTTGTCGTTTTGAAAAATTACCATTGTCACCTGCACAGGAATGCCATGCGGCCAACATTGAAGAAATGTGCTTCTCAAATCTGTCATTAACACTGTTTTCCACACGCTTTTTTCATTGCATTGCCATATAATCAATTGGTCATTGATGCGTCACGAATAACGACAATGCGTCGAAAATTAAAGAAATGTAAACATGAATTATGTTATTACTGTCTAAGCATCGCAAAGCTGTATGCGTAAAGGCGTCTGACGTCACAGTGGCTTGCCTGAAACAAAGGAATTAGAGAAACATGTGCTTACAGGGGCGTCGAACCGCCTTCTCCCGCTGATGGAGCAAAGTTGCTACAGTGACAAAGACAAGCTCCGCGCTCATGGGCAATTTATATGAGGCAACTGTGCTGCGAGTATCTAAGTAGTCGTCGTGCATGGATAAAATGCAATGTTTCAAACAGATCTGATGAATTCACCTACTTTGAAAAAGTGTGCGTTAGGAAGTTCTTTTGACACAAAGCGAAAATCTACAGTCAAGCGTCAATCAGCAGACAGCCGTGTGTTCTTTAGTCATGAGCCTGTTGTCAAAACGGCAGAAAAAAATGGTTACAAACGAAATATTGTTCCTACACTTAAAATGAACAAAGAAAAAATGAGCTAGCCTGATATAAGTCATGTTCATGACGATGCAAATGTAACGAGATTTCGAACTGTTCTGTTGCACACTTGGGACTCATTTTATTTTTCTACAAAAAACATTTGCCATGACGGGAATCGAACCCGGGCCGCCCTGCGTTACAAGGTAGATGCCTATCCTCTAGACCATTTGGGAAAACTTGATATGTACACCCTAAGATATCTAAGTGTCATTTCGATGAGGTCTGTAGCAGAGGCCATAGAGCACAGCAAACAAATAATCATGTGTTTAAATATCCTTGTCGTTTTGAAAAATTACCATTGTCACCTGCACAGGAATGCCATGCGGCCAACATTGAAGAAATGTGCTTCTCAAATCTGTCATTAACACTGTTTTCCACACGCTTTTTTCATTGCATTGCCATATAATCAATTGGTCATTGATGCGTCACGAATAACGACAATGCGTCGAAAATTAAAGAAATGTAAACATGAATTATGTTATTACTGTCTAAGCATCGCAAAGCTGTATGCGTAAAGGCGTCTGACGTCACAGTGGCTTGCCTGAAACAAAGGAATCAGAGAAACATGTGCTTACAGGGGCGTCGAAGCGCCTTCTCCCGCTGATGGAGCAAAGTTGCAACAGTGACAATGACAAGCTCCGCGCTCATGGGCAATTTATATGGGGCAACTGTGCTGCGAGTATCTAAGCAGTCGTCGTGCATGGATAAAATGCAATGTTTCAAACAGATCTGATGAATTCACCTACTTTGAAAAAGTGTGCGTTAGGAAGTTCTTTTGACACAAAGCGAAAATCTACAGTCAAGCGTCAATCAGCAGACAGCCGTGTGTTCTTTAGTCATGAGCCTGTTGTCAAAACGGCAGAAAAAAATGGTTACAAACGAAATATTGTTTCTACACTTAAAATGAACAAAGAAAAAATGAGCTAGCCTGATATAAGTCATGTTCATGACGATGCAAATGTAACGAGATTTCGAACTGTTCTGTTGCACACGTTGGGACTCATTTTATTTTTCTACAAAAAACATTTGCCATGACGGGAATCGAACCCGGGCCACCGTGCGTTACAAGGTAGATGCCTATCCGCTAGACCATTTGGGAAGACTTGATATGTACACCCTAAGATATCTAAGTGTCATTTCGATGAGGTCTGTAGCAGAGGCCATAGAGCACAGCAAACAAATAATCATGTGTTTAAATATCCTTGTCGTTTTGAAAAATTACCATTGTCACCTGCACAGGAATGCCATGCGGCCAACATTGAAGAAATGTGCTTCTCAAATCTGTCATTAACACTGTTTTCCACACGCTTTTTTCATTGCATTGCCATATAATCAATTGGTCATTGATGCGTCACGAATAACGACAATGCGTCGAAAATTAAAGAAATGTAAACATGAATTATGTTATTACTGTCTAAGCATCGCAAAGCTGTATGCGTAAAGGCGTCTGACGTCACAGTGGCTTGCCTGAAACAAAGGAATTAGAGAAACATGTGCTTACAGGGGCGTCGAACCGCCTTCTCCCGCTGATGGAGCAAAGTTGCTACAGTGACAAAGACAAGCTCCGCGCTCATGGGCAATTTATATGGGGCAACTGTGCTGCGAGTATCTAAGCAGTCGTCGTGCATGGATAAAATGCAATGTTTCAAACAGATCTGATGAATTCACCTACTTTGAAAAAGTGTGCGTTAGGAAGTTCTTTTGACACAAAGCGAAAATCTACAGTCAAGCGTCAATCAGCAGACAGCCGTGTGTTCTTTAGTCATGAGCCTGTTGTCAAAACGGCAGAAAAAAATGTTCACAAACGAAATATTGTTTCTACACTTAAAATGAACAAAGAAAAAATGAGCTAGCCTGATATAAGTCATGTTCATGACGATGCAAATGTAACGAGATTTCGAACTGTTCTGTTGCACACGTTGGGACTCATTTTATTTTTCTACAAAAAACATTTGCCATGACGGGAATCGAACCCGGGCCACCCTGCGTTACAAGGTAGATGCCTATCCACTAGACCATTTGGGAAAACTTGATATGTACACCCTAAGATATCTAAGTGTCATTTCGATGAGGTCTGTAGCAGAGGCCATAGAGCACAGCAAACAAATAATCATGTGTTTAAATATCCTTGTCGTTTTGAAAAATTACCATTGTCACCTGCACAGGAATGCCATGCGGCCAACATTGAAGAAATGTGCTTCTCAAATCTGTCATTAACACTGTTTTCCACACGCTTTTTTCATTGCATTGCCATATAATCAATTGGTCATTGATGCGTCACGAATAACGACAATGCGTCGAAAATTAAAGAAATGTAAACATGAATTATGTTATTACTGTCTAAGCATCGCAAAGCTGTATGCGTAAAGGCGTCTGACGTCACAGTGGCTTGCCTGAAACAAAGGAATTAGAGAAACATGTGCTTACAGGGGCGTCGAACCGCCTTCTCCCGCTGATGGAGCAAAGTTGCTACAGTGACAAAGACAAGCTCCGCGCTCATGGGCAATTTATATGGGGCAACTGTGCTGCGAGTATCTAAGCAGTCGTCGTGCATGGATAAAATGCAATGTTTCAAACAGATCTGATGAATTCACCTACTTTGAAAAAGTGTGCGTTAGGAAGTTCTTTTGACACAAAGCGAAAATCTACAGTCAAGCGTCAATCAGCAGACAGCCGTGTGTTCTTTAGTCATGAGCCTGTTGTCAAAACGGCAGAAAAAAATGTTCACAAACGAAATATTGTTTCTACACTTAAAATGAACAAAGAAAAAATGAGCTAGCCTGATATAAGTCATGTTCATGACGATGCAAATGTAACGAGATTTCGAACTGTTCTGTTGCACACGTTGGGACTCATTTTATTTTTCTACAAAAAACATTTGCCATGACGGGAATCGAACCCGGGCCACCGTGCGTTACAAGGTAGATGCCTATCCGCTAGACCATTTGGGAAGACTTGATATGTACACCCTAAGATATCTAAGTGTCATTTCGATGAGGTCTGTAGCAGAGGCCATAGAGCACAGCAAACAAATAATCATGTGTTTAAATATCCTTGTCGTTTTGAAAAATTACCATTGTCACCTGCACAGGAATGCCATGCGGCCAACATTGAAGAAATGTGCTTCTCAAATCTGTCATTAACACTGTTTTCCACACGCTTTTTTCATTGCATTGCCATATAATCAATTGGTCATTGATGCGTCACGAATAACGACAATGCGTCGAAAATTAAAGAAATGTAAACATGAATTATGTTATTACTGTCTAAGCATCGCAAAGCTGTATGCGTAAAGGCGTCTGACGTCACAGTGGCTTGCCTGAAACAAAGGAATTAGAGAAACATGTGCTTACAGGGGCGTCGAACCGCCTTCTCCCGCTGATGGAGCAAAGTTGCTACAGTGACAAAGACAAGCTCCGCGCTCATGGGCAATTTATATGGGGCAACTGTGCTGCGAGTATCTAAGCAGTCGTCGTGCATGGATAAAATGCAATGTTTCAAACAGATCTGATGAATTCACCTACTTTGAAAAAGTGTGCGTTAGGAAGTTCTTTTGACACAAAGCGAAAATCTACAGTCAAGCGTCAATCAGCAGACAGCCGTGTGTTCTTTAGTCATGAGCCTGTTGTCAAAACGGCAGAAAAAAATGTTCACAAACGAAATATTGTTTCTACACTTAAAATGAACAAAGAAAAAATGAGCTAGCCTGATATAAGTCATGTTCATGACGATGCAAATGTAACGAGATTTCGAACTGTTCTGTTGCACACGTTGGGACTCATTTTATTTTTCTACAAAAAACATTTGCCATGACGGGAATCGAACCCGGGCCACCCTGCGTTACAAGGTAGATGCCTATCCGCTAGACCATTTGGGAAGACTTGATATGTACACCCTAAGATATCTAAGTGTCATTTCGATGAGGTCTGTAGCAGAGGCCATAGAGCACAGCAAACAAATAATCATGTGTTTAAATATCCTTGTCGTTTTGAAAAATTACCATTGTCACCTGCACAGGAATGCCATGCGGCCAACATTGAAGAAATGTGCTTCTCAAATCTGTCATTAACACTGTTTTCCACACGCTTTTTTCATTGCATTGCCATATAATCAATTGGTCATTGATGCGTCACGAATAACGACAATGCGTCGAAAATTAAAGAAATGTAAACATGAATTATGTTATTACTGTCTAAGCATCGCAAAGCTGTATGCGTAAAGGCGTCTGACGTCACAGTGGCTTGCCTGAAACAAAGGAATTAGAGAAACATGTGCTTACAGGGGCGTCGAACCGCCTTCTCCCGCTGATGGAGCAAAGTTGCTACAGTGACAAAGACAAGCTCCGCGCTCATGGGCAATTTATATGGGGCAACTGTGCTGCGAGTATCTAAGCAGTCGTCGTGCATGGATAAAATGCAATGTTTCAAACAGATCTGATGAATTCACCTACTTTGAAAAAGTGTGCGTTAGGAAGTTCTTTTGACACAAAGCGAAAATCTACAGTCAAGCGTCAATCAGCAGACAGCCGTGTGTTCTTTAGTCATGAGCCTGTTGTCAAAACGGCAGAAAAAAATGTTCACAAACGAAATATTGTTTCTACACTTAAAATGAACAAAGAAAAAATGAGCTAGCCTGATATAAGTCATGTTCATGACGATGCAAATGTAACGAGATTTCGAACTGTTCTGTTGCACACGTTGGGACTCATTTTATTTTTCTACAAAAAACATTTGCCATGACGGGAATCGAACCCGGGCCACCCTGCGTTACAAGGTAGATGCCTATCCGCTAGACCATTTGGGAAGACTTGATATGTACACCCTAAGATATCTAAGTGTCATTTCGATGAGGTCTGTAGCAGAGGCCATAGAGCACAGCAAACAAATAATCATGTGTTTAAATATCCTTGTCGTTTTGAAAAATTACCATTGTCACCTGCACAGGAATGCCATGCGGCCAACATTGAAGAAATGTGCTTCTCAAATCTGTCATTAACACTGTTTTCCACACGCTTTTTTCATTGCATTGCCATATAATCAATTGGTCATTGATGCGTCACGAATAACGACAATGCGTCGAAAATTAAAGAAATGTAAACATGAATTATGTTATTACTGTCTAAGCATCGCAAAGCTGTATGCGTAAAGGCGTCTGACGTCACAGTGGCTTGCCTGAAACAAAGGAATTAGAGAAACATGTGCTTACAGGGGCGTCGAAGCGCCTTCTCCCGCTGATGGAGCAAAGTTGCAACAGTGACAAAGACAAGCTCCGCGCTCATGGGCAATTTATATGGGGCAACTGTTCTGCGAGTATCTAAGCAGTCGTCGTGCATGGATAAAATGCAATGTTTCAAACAGATCTGATGAATTCACCTACTTTGAAAAAGTGTGCGTTAGGAAGTTCTTTTGACACAAAGCGAAAATCTACAGTCAAGCGTCAATCAGCAGACAGCCGTGTGTTCTTTAGTCATGAGCCTGTTGTCAAAACGGCAGAAAAAAATGTTCACAAACGAAATATTGTTTCTACACTTAAAATGAACAAAGAAAAAATGAGCAAGCCTGATATAAGTCATGTTCATGACGATGCAAATGTAACGAGATTTCGAACTGTTCTGTTGCACACGTTGGGACTCATTTTATTTTTCTACAAAAAACATTTGCCATGACGGGAATCGAACCCTGGCCACCCTGCGTTACAAGGTAGATGCCTATCCACTAGACCATTTGGGAAAACTTGATATGTACACCCTAAGATATCTAAGTGTCATTTCGATGAGGTCTGTAGCAGAGGCCATAGAGCACAGCAAACAAATAATCATGTGTTTAAATATCCTTGTCGTTTTGAAAAATTACCATTGTCACCTGCACAGGAATGCCATGCGGCCAACATTGAAGAAATGTGCTTCTCAAATCTGTCATTAACACTGTTTTCCACACGCTTTTTTCATTGCATTGCCATATAATCAATTGGTCATTGATGCGTCACGAATAACGACAATGCGTCGAAAATTAAAGAAATGTAAACATGAATTATGTTATTACTGTCTAAGCATCGCAAAGCTGTATGCGTAAAGGCGTCTGACGTCACAGTGGCTTGCCTGAAACAAAGGAATTAGAGAAACATGTGCTTACAGGGGCGTCGAACCGCCTTCTCCCGCTGATGGAGCAAAGTTGCTACAGTGACAAAGACAAGCTCCGCGCTCATGGGCAATGTATATGGGGCAACTGTGCTGCGAGTATCTAAGCAGTCGTCGTGCATGGATAAAATGCAATGTTTCAAACAGATCTTATGAATTCACCTACTTTGAAAAAGTGTGCGTTAGGGACTTCTTTTGACACAAAGAGAAAATCTACAGTCAAGCGTCAATCAGCAGACAGCCGTGTGTTCTTTAGTAATGAGCCTGTTGTCAAAACGGCAGAAAAAAATGTTCACAAACGAAATATTGTTTCTACACTTAAAATGAACAAAGAAAAAATTAGCTAGCCTGATATAAGTCATGTTCATGACGATGCAAATGTAACGAGATTTCGAACTGTTCTGTTGCACACGTTGGGACTCATTTTATTTTTCTACAAAAATAATTTGCCATGACGGGAATCGAACCCAGGCCTCCCTGCGTGACAAGGCAGATTCCTATCCGCTAGACCATTTGGGAAGACTTGATATGTACACCCTAAGATATCTAAGTGTCATTTCGATGAGGTCTGTAGCAGAGGCCATAGAGCACAGCAAACAAATAATCATGTGTTTAAATATCCTTGTCGTTTTGAAAAATTACCATTGTCACCTGCACAGGAATGCCATGCGGCCAACATTGAAGAAATGTGCTTCTCAAATCTGTCATTAACACTGTTTTCCACACGCTTTTTTCATTGCATTGCCATATAATCAATTGGTCATTGATGCGTCACGAATAACGACAATGCGTCGAAAATTAAAGAAATGTAAACATGAATTATGTTATTACTGTCTAAGCATCGCAAAGCTGTATGCGTAAAGGCGTCTGACGTCACAGTGGCTTGCCTGAAACAAAGGAATTAGAGAAACATGTGCTTACAGGGGCGTCGAACCTCCTTCTCCCGCTGATGGAGCAAAGTTGCTACAGTGACAAAGACAAGCTCCGCGCTCATGGGCAATTTATATGAGGCAACTGTGCTGCGAGTATCTAAGTAGTCGTCGTGCATGGATAAAATGCAATGTTTCAAACAGATCTGATGAATTCACCTACTTTGAAAAAGTGTGCGTTAGGGAGTTCTTTTGACACAAAGCGAAAATCTACAGTCAAGCGTCAATCAGCAGACAGCCGTGTGTTCTTTAGTCATGAGCCTGTTGTCAAAACGGCAGAAAAAATGGTCACAAACGAAATATTGTTTCTACACTTAAAATGAACAAAGAAAAAATTAGCTAGCCTGATATAAGTCATGTTCATGACGATGCAAATGTAACGAGATTTCGAACTGTTCTGTTGCACACGTTGGGACTCATTTTATTTTTCTACAAAAAACATTTGCCATGACGGGAATCGAACCCGGGCCGCCCTGCGTGACAAGGCAGATTCCTATCCGCTAGACCATTTGGGAAGACTTGATATGGACACCCTAAGATATCTAAGTGTCATTTCGATGAGGTCTGTAGCAGAGGCCATAGAGCACAGCAAACAAATAATCATGTGTTTAAATATCCTTGTCGTTTTGAAAAATTACCATTGTCACCTGCACAGGAATGCCATGCGGCCAACATTGAAGAAATGTGCTTCTCAAATCTGTCATTAACACTGTTTTCCACACGCTTTTTTCATTGCATTGCCATATAATCAATTGGTCATTGATGCGTCACGAATAACGACAATGCGTCGAAAATTAAAGAAATGTAAACATGAATTATGTTATTACTGTCTAAGCATCGCAAAGCTGTATGCGTAAAGGCGTCTGACGTCACAGTGGCTTGCCTGAAACAAAGGAATCAGAGAAACATGTGCTTACAGGGGCGTCGAAGCGCCTTCTCCCGCTGATGGAGCAAAGTTGCTACAGTGACAAAGACAAGCTCCGCGCTCATGGGCAATGTATATGGGGCAACTGTGCTGCGAGTATCTAAGCAGTCGTCGTGCATGGATAAAATGCAATGTTTCAAACAGATCTTATGAATTCACCTACTTTGAAAAAGTGTGCGTTAGGGACTTCTTTTGACACAAAGCGAAAATCTACAGTCAAGCGTCAATCAGCAGACAGCCGTGTGTTCTTTAGTAATGAGCCTGTTGTCAAAACGGCAGAAAAAAATGTTCACAAACGAAATATTGTTTCTACACTTAAAATGAACAAAGAAAAAATTAGCTAGCCTGATATAAGTCATGTTCATGACGATGCAAATGTAACGAGATTTCGAACTGTTCTGTTGCACACGTTGGGACTCATTTTATTTTTCTACAAAAATAATTTGCCATGACGGGAATCGAACCCGGGCCGCCCTGCGTGACAAGGCAGATTCCTATCCGCTAGACCATTTGGGAAGACTTGATATGGACACCCTAAGATATCTAAGTGTCATTTCGATGAGGTCTGTAGCAGAGGCCATAGAGCACAGCAAACAAATAATCATGTGTTTAAATATCCTTGTCGTTTTGAAAAATTACCATTGTCACCTGCACAGGAATGCCATGCGGCCAACATTGAAGAAATGTGCTTCTCAAATCTGTCATTAACACTGTTTTCCACACGCTTTTTTCATTGCATTGCCATATAATCAATTGGTCATTGATGCGTCACGAATAACGACAATGCGTCGAAAATTAAAGAAATGTAAACATGAATTATGTTATTACTGTCTAAGCATCGCAAAGCTGTATGCGTAAAGGCGTCTGACGTCACAGTGGCTTGCCTGAAACAAAGGAATTAGAGAAACATGTGCTTACAGGGGCGTCGAACCTCCTTCTCCCGCTGATGGAGCAAAGTTGCTACAGTGACAAAGACAAGCTCCGCGCTCATGGGCAATTTATATGAGGCAACTGTGCTGCGAGTATCTAAGTAGTCGTCGTGCATGGATAAAATGCAATGTTTCAAACAGATCTGATGAATTCACCTACTTTGAAAAAGTGTGCGTTAGGGAGTTCTTTTGACACAAAGCGAAAATCTACAGTCAAGCGTCAATCAGCAGACAGCCGTGTGTTCTTTAGTCATGAGCCTGTTGTCAAAACGGCAGAAAAAATGGTCACAAACGAAATATTGTTTCTACACTTAAAATGAACAAAGAAAAAATTAGCTAGCCTGATATAAGTCATGTTCATGACGATGCAAATGTAACGAGATTTCGAACTGTTCTGTTGCACACGTTGGGACTCATTTTATTTTTCTACAAAAAACATTTGCCATGACGGGAATCGAACCCGGGCCGCCCTGCGTGACAAGGCAGATTCCTATCCGCTAGACCATTTGGGAAGACTTGATATGGACACCCTAAGATATCTAAGTGTCATTTCGATGAGGTCTGTAGCAGAGGCCATAGAGCACAGCAAACAAATAATCATGTGTTTAAATATCCTTGTCGTTTTGAAAAATTACCATTGTCACCTGCACAGGAATGCCATGCGGCCAACATTGAAGAAATGTGCTTCTCAAATCTGTCATTAACACTGTTTTCCACACGCTTTTTTCATTGCATTGCCATATAATCAATTGGTCATTGATGCGTCACGAATAACGACAATGCGTCGAAAATTAAAGAAATGTAAACATGAATTATGTTATTACTGTCTAAGCATCGCAAAGCTGTATGCGTAAAGGCGTCTGACGTCACAGTGGCTTGCCTGAAACAAAGGAATCAGAGAAACATGTGCTTACAGGGGCGTCGAAGCGCCTTCTCCCGCTGATGGAGCAAAGTTGCTACAGTGACAAAGACAAGCTCCGCGCTCATGGGCAATGTATATGGGGCAACTGTGCTGCGAGTATCTAAGCAGTCGTCGTGCATGGATAAAATGCAATGTTTCAAACAGATCTGATGAATTCACCTACTTTGAAAAAGTGTGCGTTAGGGACTTCTTTTGACACAAAGCGAAAATCTACAGTCAAGCGTCAATCAGCAGACAGCCGTGTGTTCTTTAGTAATGAGCCTGTTGTCAAAACGGCAGAAAAAAATGTTCACAAACGAAATATTGTTTCTACACTTAAAATGAACAAAGAAAAAATTAGCTAGCCTGATATAAGTCATGTTCATGACGATGCAAATGTAACGAGATTTCGAACTGTTCTGTTGCACACGTTGGGACTCATTTTATTTTTCTACAAAAATCATTTGCCATGACGGGAATCGAACCCGGGCCGCCCTGCGTGACAAGGCAGATTCCTATCCGCTAGACCATTTGGGAAGACTTGATATGGACACCCTAAGATATCTAAGTGTCATTTCGATGAGGTCTGTAGCAGAGGCCATAGAGCACAGCAAACAAATAATCATGTGTTTAAATATCCTTGTCGTTTTGAAAAATTACCATTGTCACCTGCACAGGAATGCCATGCGGCCAACATTGAAGAAATGTGCTTCTCAAATCTGTCATTAACACTGTTTTCCACACGCTTTTTTCATTGCATTGCCATATAATCAATTGGTCATTGATGCGTCACGAATAACGACAATGCGTCGAAAATTAAAGAAATGTAAACATGAATTATGTTATTACTGTCTAAGCATCGCAAAGCTGTATGCGTAAAGGCGTCTGACGTCACAGTGGCTTGCCTGAAACAAAGGAATCAGAGAAACATGTGCTTACAGGGGCGTCGAAGCGCCTTCTCCCGCTGATGGAGCAAAGTTGCTACAGTGACAAAGACAAGCTCCGCGCTCATGGGCAATGTATATGGGGCAACTGTGCTGCGAGTATCTAAGCAGTCGTCGTGCATGGATAAAATGCAATGTTTCAAACAGATCTGATGAATTCACCTACTTTGAAAAAGTGTGCGTTAGGGACTTCTTTTGACACAAAGCGAAAATCTACAGTCAAGCGTCAATCAGCAGACAGCCGTGTGTTCTTTAGTAATGAGCCTGTTGTCAAAACGGCAGAAAAAAATGTTCACAAACGAAATATTGTTTCTACACTTAAAATGAACAAAGAAAAAATGAGCTAGCCTGATATAAGTCATGTTCATGACGATGCAAATGTAACGAGATTTCGAACTGTTCTGTTGCACACGTTGGGACTCATTTTATTTTTCTACAAAAAACATTTGCCATGACGGGAATCGAACCCGGGCCACCGTGCGTTACAAGGTAGATGCCTATCCGCTAGACCATTTGGGAAGACTTGATATGTACACCCTAAGATATCTAAGTGTCATTTCGATGAGGTCTGTAGCAGAGGCCATAGAGCACAGCAAACAAATAATCATGTGTTTAAATATCCTTGTCGTTTTTAAAAATTACCATTGTCACCTGCACAGGAATGCCATGCGGCCAACATTGAAGAAATGTGCTTCTCAAATCTGTCATTAACACTGTTTTCCACACGCTTTTTTCATTGCATTGCCATATAATCAATTGGTCATTGATGCGTCACGAATAACGACAATGCGTCGAAAATTAAAGAAATGTAAACATGAATTATGTTATTACTGTCTAAGCATCGCAAAGCTGTATGCGTAAAGGCGTCTGACGTCACAGTGGCTTGCCTGAAACAAAGGAATTAGAGAAACATGTGCTTACAGGGGCGTCGAACCGCCTTCTCCCGCTGATGGAGCAAAGTTGCTACAGTGACAAAGACAAGCTCCGCGCTCATGGGCAATTTATATGGGGCAACTGTGCTGCGAGTATCTAAGCAGTCGTCGTGCATGGATAAAATGCAATGTTTCAAACAGATCTGATGAATTCACCTACTTTGAAAAAGTGTGCGTTAGGAAGTTCTTTTGACACAAAGCGAAAATCTACAGTCAAGCGTCAATCAGCAGACAGCCGTGTGTTCTTTAGTCATGAGCCTGTTGTCAAAACGGCAGAAAAAAATGTTCACAAACGAAATATTGTTTCTACACTTAAAATGAACAAAGAAAAAATGAGCTAGCCTGATATAAGTCATGTTCATGACGATGCAAATGTAACGAGATTTCGAACTGTTCTGTTGCACACGTTGGGACTCATTTTATTTTTCTACAAAAAACATTTGCCATGACGGGAATCGAACCCGGGCCACCCTGCGTTACAAGGTAGATGCCTATCCGCTAGACCATTTGGGAAGACTTGATATGTACACCCTAAGATATCTAAGTGTCATTTCGATGAGGTCTGTAGCAGAGGCCATAGAGCACAGCAAACAAATAATCATGTGTTTAAATATCCTTGTCGTTTTGAAAAATTACCATTGTCACCTGCACAGGAATGCCATGCGGCCAACATTGAAGAAATGTGCTTCTCAAATCTGTCATTAACACTGTTTTCCACACGCTTTTTTCATTGCATTGCCATATAATCAATTGGTCATTGATGCGTCACGAATAACGACAATGCGTCGAAAATTAAAGAAATGTAAACATGAATTATGTTATTACTGTCTAAGCATCGCAAAGCTGTATGCGTAAAGGCGTCTGACGTCACAGTGGCTTGCCTGAAACAAAGGAATTAGAGAAACATGTGCTTACAGGGGCGTCGAACCGCCTTCTCCCGCTGATGGAGCAAAGTTGCAACAGTGACAAAGACAAGCTCCGCGCTCATGGGCAATTTATATGGGGCAACTGTTCTGCGAGTATCTAAGCAGTCGTCGTGCATGGATAAAATGCAATGTTTCAAACAGATCTGATGAATTCACCTACTTTGAAAAAGTGTGCGTTAGGAAGTTCTTTTGACACAAAGCGAAAATCTACAGTCAAGCGTCAATCAGCAGACAGCCGTGTGTTCTTTAGTCATGAGCCTGTTGTCAAAACGGCAGAAAAAAATGTTCACAAACGAAATATTGTTTCTACACTTAAAATGAACAAAGAAAAAATGAGCAAGCCTGATATAAGTCATGTTCATGACGATGCAAATGTAACGAGATTTCGAACTGTTCTGTTGCACACGTTGGGACTCATTTTATTTTTCTACAAAAAACATTTGCCATGACGGGAATCGAACCCGGGCCACCCTGCGTTACAAGGTAGATGCCTATCCACTAGACCATTTGGGAAAACTTGATATGTACACCCTAAGATATCTAAGTGTCATTTCGATGAGGTCTGTAGCAGAGGCCATAGAGCACAGCAAACAAATAATCATGTGTTTAAATATCCTTGTCGTTTTGAAAAATTACCATTGTCACCTGCACAGGAATGCCATGCGGCCAACATTGAAGAAATGTGCTTCTCAAATCTGTCATTAACACTGTTTTCCACACGCTTTTTTCATTGCATTGCCATATAATCAATTGGTCATTGATGCGTCACGAATAACGACAATGCGTCGAAAATTAAAGAAATGTAAACATGAATTATGTTATTACTGTCTAAGCATCGCAAAGCTGTATGCGTAAAGGCGTCTGACGTCACAGTGGCTTGCCTGAAACAAAGGAATTAGAGAAACATGTGCTTACAGGGGCGTCGAACCGCCTTCTCCCGCTGATGGAGCAAAGTTGCTACAGTGACAAAGACAAGCTCCGCGCTCATGGGCAATGTATATGGGGCAACTGTGCTGCGAGTATCTAAGCAGTCGTCGTGCATGGATAAAATGCAATGTTTCAAACAGATCTTATGAATTCACCTACTTTGAAAAAGTGTGCGTTAGGGACTTCTTTTGACACAAAGCGAAAATCTACAGTCAAGCGTCAATCAGCAGACAGCCGTGTGTTCTTTAGTAATGAGCCTGTTGTCAAAACGGCAGAAAAAAATGTTCACAAACGAAATATTGTTTCTACACTTAAAATGAACAAAGAAAAAATTAGCTAGCCTGATATAAGTCATGTTCATGACGATGCAAATGTAACGAGATTTCGAACTGTTCTGTTGCACACGTTGGGACTCATTTTATTTTTCTACAAAAATAATTTGCCATGACGGGAATCGAACCCAGGCCTCCCTGCGTGACAAGGCAGATTCCTATCCGCTAGACCATTTGGGAAGACTTGATATGTACACCCTAAGATATCTAAGTGTCATTTCGATGAGGTCTGTAGCAGAGGCCATAGAGCACAGCAAACAAATAATCATGTGTTTAAATATCCTTGTCGTTTTGAAAAATTACCATTGTCACCTGCACAGGAATGCCATGCGGCCAACATTGAAGAAATGTGCTTCTCAAATCTTTCATTAACACTGTTTTCCACACGCTTTTTTCATTGCATTGCCATATAATCAATTGGTCATTGATGCGTCACGAATAACGACAATGCGTCGAAAATTAAAGAAATGTAAACATGAATTATGTTATTACTGTCTAAGCATCGCAAAGCTGTATGCGTAAAGGCGTCTGACGTCACAGTGGCTTGCCTGAAACAAAGGAATCAGAGAAACATGTGCTTACAGGGGCGTCGAAGCGCCTTCTCCCGCTGATGGAGCAAAGTTGCTACAGTGACAAAGACAAGCTCCGCGCTCATGGGCAATGTATATGGGGCAACTGTGCTGCGAGTATCTAAGCAGTCGTCGTGCATGGATAAAATGCAATGTTTCAAACAGATCTGATGAATTCACCTACTTTGAAAAAGTGTGCGTTAGGGACTTCTTTTGACACAAAGCGAAAATCTACAGTCAAGCGTCAATCAGCAGACAGCCGTGTGTTCTTTAGTAATGAGCCTGTTGTCAAAACGGCAGAAAAAAATGTTCACAAACGAAATATTGTTTCTACACTTAAAATGAACAAAGAAAAAATTAGCTAGCCTGATATAAGTCATGTTCATGACGATGCAAATGTAACGAGATTTCGAACTGTTCTGTTGCACACGTTGGGACTCATTTTATTTTTCTACAAAAATCATTTGCCATGACGGGAATCGAACCCGGGCCGCCCTGCGTGACAAGGCAGATTCCTATCCGCTAGACCATTTGGGAAGACTTGATATGGACACCCTAAGATATCTAAGTGTCATTTCGATGAGGTCTGTAGCAGAGGCCATAGAGCACAGCAAACAAATAATCATGTGTTTAAATATCCTTGTCGTTTTGAAAAATTACCATTGTCACCTGCACAGGAATGCCATGCGGCCAACATTGAAGAAATGTGCTTCTCAAATCTGTCATTAACACTGTTTTCCACACGCTTTTTTCATTGCATTGCCATATAATCAATTGGTCATTGATGCGTCACGAATAACGACAATGCGTCGAAAATTAAAGAAATGTAAACATGAATTATGTTATTACTGTCTAAGCATCGCAAAGCTGTATGCGTAAAGGCGTCTGACGTCACAGTGGCTTGCCTGAAACAAAGGAATCAGAGAAACATGTGCTTACAGGGGCGTCGAAGCGCCTTCTCCCGCTGATGGAGCAAAGTTGCTACAGTGACAAAGACAAGCTCCGCGCTCATGGGCAATGTATATGGGGCAACTGTGCTGCGAGTATCTAAGCAGTCGTCGTGCATGGATAAAATGCAATGTTTCAAACAGATCTGATGAATTCACCTACTTTGAAAAAGTGTGCGTTAGGGACTTCTTTTGACACAAAGCGAAAATCTACAGTCAAGCGTCAATCAGCAGACAGCCGTGTGTTCTTTAGTAATGAGCCTGTTGTCAAAACGGCAGAAAAATTTTTTCACAAACGAAATATTGTTTCTACACTTAAAATGAACAAAGAAAAAATTAGCTAGCCTGATATAAGTCATGTTCATGACGATGCAAATGTAACGAGATTTCGAACTGTTCTGTTGCACACGTTGGGACTCATTTTATTTTTCTACAAAAATCATTTGCCATGACGGGAATCGAACCCGGGCCGCCCTGCGTGACAAGGGAGATTCCTATCCGCTAGACCATTTGGGAAGACTTGATATGTACACCCTAAGATATCTAAGTGTCATTTCGATGAGGTCTGTAGCAGAGGCCATAGAGCACAGCAAACAAATAATCATGTGTTTAAATATCCTTGTCGTTTTGAAAAATTACCATTGTCACCTGCACAGGAATGCCATGCGGCCAACATTGAAGAAATGTGCTTCTCAAATCTGTCATTAACACTGTTTTCCACACGCTTTTTTCATTGCATTGCCATATAATCAATTGGTCATTGATGCGTCACGAATAACGACAATGCGTCGAAAATTAAAGAAATGTAAACATGAATTATGTTATTACTGTCTAAGCATCGCAAAGCTGTATGCGTAAAGGCGTCTGACGTCACAGTGGCTTGCCTGAAACAAAGGAATTAGAGAAACATGTGCTTACAGGGGCGTCGAACCGCCTTCTCCCGCTGATGGAGCAAAGTTGCTACAGTGACAAAGACAAGCTCCGCGCTCATGGGCAATTTATATGAGGCAACTGTGCTGCGAGTATCTAAGTAGTCGTCGTGCATGGATAAAATGCAATGTTTCAAACAGATCTGATGAATTCACCTACTTTGAAAAAGTGTGCGTTAGGGAGTTCTTTTGACACAAAGCGAAAATCTACAGTCAAGCGTCAATCAGCAGACAGCCGTGTGTTCTTTAGTCATGAGCCTGTTGTCAAAACGGCAGAAAAAAATGTTCACAAACGAAATATTGTTTCTACACTTAAAATGAACAAAGAAAAAATGAGCTAGCCTGATATAAGTCATGTTCATGACGATGCAAATGTAACGAGATTTCGAACTGTTCTGTTGCACACGTTGGGACTCATTTTATTTTTCTACAAAAAACATTTGCCATGACGGGAATCGAACCCGGGCCGCCCTGCGTTACAAGGTAGATGCCTATCCGCTAGACCATTTGGGAAAACTTGATATGTACACCCTAAGATATCTAAGTGTCATTTCGATGAGGTCTGTAGCAGAGGCCATAGAGCACAGCAAACAAATAATCATGTGTTTAAATATCCTTGTCGTTTTGAAAAATTACCATTGTCACCTGCACAGGAATGCCATGCGGCCAACATTGAAGAAATGTGCTTCTCAAATCTGTCATTAACACTGTTTTCCACACGCTTTTTTCATTGCATTGCCATATAATCAATTGGTCATTGATGCGTCACGAATAACGACAATGCGTCGAAAATTAAAGAAATGTAAACATGAATTATGTTATTACTGTCTAAGCATCGCAAAGCTGTATGCGTAAAGGCGTCTGACGTCACAGTGGCTTGCCTGAAACAAAGGAATTAGAGAAACATGTGCTTACAGGGGCGTCGAACCGCCTTCTCCCGCTGATGGAGCAAAGTTGCTACAGTGACAAAGACAAGCTCCGCGCTCATGGGCAATTTATATGGGGCAACTGTGCTGCGAGTATCTAAGTAGTCGTCGTGCATGGATAAAATGCAATGTTTCAAACAGATCTGATGAATTCACCTACTTTGAAAAAGTGTGCGTTAGGGAGTTCTTTTGACACAAAGCGAAAATCTACAGTCAAGCGTCAATCAGCAGACAGCCGTGTGTTCTTTAGTCATGAGCCTGTTGTCAAAACGGCAGAAAAAAATGTTCACAAACGAAATATTGTTTCTACACTTAAAATGAACAAAGAAAAAATGAGCTAGCCTGATATAAGTCATGTTCATGACGATGCAAATGTAACGAGATTTCGAACTGTTCTGTTGCACACGTTGGGACTCATTTTATTTTTCTACAAAAAACATTTGCCATGACGGGAATCGAACCCCGGCCGCCCTGCGTTACAAGGTAGATGCCTATCCGCTAGACCATTTGGGAAGACTTGATATGTACACCCTAAGATATCTAAGTGTCATTTCGATGAGGTCTGTAGCAGAGGCCAAAGAGCACAGCAAACAAATAATCATGTGTTTAAATATCCTTGTCGTTTTGAAAAATTACCATTGTCACCTGCACAGGAATGCCATGCGGCCAACATTGAAGAAATGTGCTTCTCAAATCTGTCATTAACACTGTTTTCCACACGCTTTTTTCATTGCATTGCCATATAATCAATTGGTCATTGATGCGTCACGAATAACGACAATGCGTCGAAAATTAAAGAAATGTAAACATGAATTATGTTATTACTGTCTAAGCATCGCAAAGCTGTATGCGCAAAGGCGTCTGACGTCACTGTGGCTTGCCTGAAACAAAGGAATTAGAGAAACATGTGCTTACAGGGCCGTCGAACCGGCTTGTCCCCCTGATGGAGCAAAGTTGCTACAGTGACAAAGACAAGCTCCGCGCTCATGGGCAATTTATATGGGGCAACTGTGCTGCGAGTATCTAAGCAGTCGTCGTGCATGGATAAAATGCAATGTTTCAAACAGATCTGATGAATTCACCTACTTTGAAAAAGTGTGCGTTAGGAAGTTCTTTTGACACAAAGCGAAAATCTACAGTCAAGCGTCAATCAGCAGACAGCCGTGTGTTCTTTAGTCATGAGCCTGTTGTCAAAACGGCAGAATTTTTTTTTCACAAACGAAATATTGTTTCTACACTTAAAATGAACAAAGAAAAAATGAGCTAGCCTGATATAAGTCATGTTCATGACGATGCAAATGTAACGAGATTTCGAACTGTTCTGTTGCACACGTTGGGACTCATTTTATTTTTCTACAAAAAACATTTGCCATGACGGGAATCGAACCCGGGCCGCCCTGCGTTACAAGGTAGATGCCTATCCGCTAGACCATTTGGGAAGACTTGATATGTACACCCTAAGATATCTAAGTGTCATTTCGATGAGGTCTGTAGCAGAGGCCAAAGAGCACAGCAAACAAATAATCATGTGTTTAAATATCCTTGTCGTTTTGAAAAATTACCATTGTCACCTGCACAGGAATGCCATGCGGCCAACATTGAAGAAATGTGCTTCTCAAATCTGTCATTAACACTGTTTTCCACACGCTTTTTTCATTGCATTGCCATATAATCAATTGGTCATTGATGCGTCACGAATAACGACAATGCGTCGAAAATTAAAGAAATGTAAACATGAATTATGTTATTACTGTCTAAGCATCGCAAAGCTGTATGCGCAAAGGCGTCTGACGTCACTGTGGCTTGCCTGAAACAAAGGAATTAGAGAAACATGTGCTTACAGGGCCGTCGAACCGGCTTGTCCCCCTGATGGAGCAAAGTTGCTACAGTGACAAAGACAAGCTCCGCGCTCATGGGCAATTTATATGGGGCAACTGTGCTGCGAGTATCTAAGCAGTCGTCGTGCATGGATAAAATGCAATGTTTCAAACAGATCTGATGAATTCACCTACTTTGAAAAAGTGTGCGTTAGGAAGTTCTTTTGACACAAAGCGAAAATCTACAGTCAAGCGTCAATCAGCAGACAGCCGTGTGTTCTTTAGTCATGAGCCTGTTGTCAAAACGGCAGAAAACAATGTTCACAAACGAAATATTGTTTCTACACTTAAAATGAACAAAGAAAAAATTAGCTAGCCTGATATAAGTCATGTTCATGACGATGCAAATGTAACGAGATTTCGAACTGTTCTGTTGCACACGTTGGGACTCATTTTATTTTTCTACAAAAAACATTTGCCATGACGGGAATCGAACCCGGGCCGCCCTGCGTTACAAGGTAGATGCCTATCCGCTAGACCATTTGGGAAGACTTGATATGTACACCCTAAGATATCTAAGTGTCATTTCGATGAGGTCTGTAGCAGAGGCCATAGAGCACAGCAAACAAATAATCATGTGTTGAAATATCCTTGTCGTTTTGAAAAATTACCATTGTCACCTGCACAGGAATGCCATGCGGCCAACATTGAAGAAATGTGCTTCTCAAATCTGTCATTAACACTGTTTTCCACACGCTTTTTCCATTGCATTGCCATATAATCAATTGGTCATTGATGCGTCACGAATAACGACAATGCGTCGAAAATTAAAGAAATGTAAACATGAATTATGTTATTACTGTCTAAGCATCGCAAAGCTGTATGCGTAAAGGCGTCTGACGTCACAGTGGCTTGCCTGAAACAAAGGAATCAGAGAAACATGTGCTTACAGGGGCGTCGAAGCGCCTTCTCCCGCTGATGGAGCAAAGTTGCTACAGTGACAAAGACAAGCTCCGCGCTCATGGGCAATGTATATGGGGCAACTGTGCTGCGAGTGTCTAAGCAGTCGTCGTGCATGGATAAAATGCAATGTTTCAAACAGATCTGATGAATTCACCTACTTTGAAAAAGTGTGCGTTAGGAAGTTCTTTTGACACAAAGCGAAAATCTACAGTCAAGCGTCAATCAGCAGACAGCCGTGTGTTCTTTAGTCATGAGCCTGTTGTCAAAACGGCAGAAATTTTTTTTCACAAACGAAATATTGTTTCTACACTTAAAATGAACAAAGAAAAAATGAGCTAGCCTGATATAAGTCATGTTCATGACGATGCAAATGTAACGAGATTTCGAACTGTTCTGTTGCACACGTTGGGACTCATTTTATTTTTCTACAAAAAACATTTGCCATGACGGGAATCGAACCCGGGCCGCCCTGCGTTACAAGGTAGATGCCTATCCGCTAGACCATTTGGGAAGACTTGATATGTACACCCTAAGATATCTAAGTGTCATTTCGATGAGGTCTGTAGCAGAGGCCAAAGAGCACAGCAAACAAATAATCATGTGTTTAAATATCCTTGTCGTTTTGAAAAATTACCATTGTCACCTGCACAGGAATGCCATGCGGCCAACATTGAAGAAATGTGCTTCTCAAATCTGTCATTAACACTGTTTTCCACACGCTTTTTTCATTGCATTGCCATATAATCAATTGGTCATTGATGCGTCACGAATAACGACAATGCGTCGAAAATTAAAGAAATGTAAACATGAATTATGTTATTACTGTCTAAGCATCGCAAAGCTGTATGCGCAAAGGCGTCTGACGTCACTGTGGCTTGCCTGAAACAAAGGAATTAGAGAAACATGTGCTTACAGGGCCGTCGAACCGGCTTGTCCCCCTGATGGAGCAAAGTTGCTACAGTGACAAAGACAAGCTCCGCGCTCATGGGCAATTTATATGGGGCAACTGTGCTGCGAGTATCTAAGCAGTCGTCGTGCATGGATAAAATGCAATGTTTCAAACAGATCTGATGAATTCACCTACTTTGAAAAAGTGTGCGTTAGGAAGTTCTTTTGACACAAAGCGAAAATCTACAGTCAAGCGTCAATCAGCAGACAGCCGTGTGTTCTTTAGTCATGAGCCTGTTGTCAAAACGGCAGAAAACAATGTTCACAAACGAAATATTGTTTCTACACTTAAAATGAACAAAGAAAAAATTAGCTAGCCTGATATAAGTCATGTTCATGACGATGCAAATGTAACGAGATTTCGAACTGTTCTGTTGCACACGTTGGGACTCATTTTATTTTTCTACAAAAAACATTTGCCATGACGGGAATCGAACCCGGGCCGCCCTGCGTTACAAGGTAGATGCCTATCCGCTAGACCATTTGGGAAGACTTGATATGTACACCCTAAGATATCTAAGTGTCATTTCGATGAGGTCTGTAGCAGAGGCCATAGAGCACAGCAAACAAATAATCATGTGTTGAAATATCCTTGTCGTTTTGAAAAATTACCATTGTCACCTGCACAGGAATGCCATGCGGCCAACATTGAAGAAATGTGCTTCTCAAATCTGTCATTAACACTGTTTTCCACACGCTTTTTCCATTGCATTGCCATATAATCAATTGGTCATTGATGCGTCACGAATAACGACAATGCGTCGAAAATTAAAGAAATGTAAACATGAATTATGTTATTACTGTCTAAGCATCGCAAAGCTGTATGCGTAAAGGCGTCTGACGTCACAGTGGCTTGCCTGAAACAAAGGAATCAGAGAAACATGTGCTTACAGGGGCGTCGAAGCGCCTTCTCCCGCTGATGGAGCAAAGTTGCTACAGTGACAAAGACAAGCTCCGCGCTCATGGGCAATGTATATGGGGCAACTGTGCTGCGAGTGTCTAAGCAGTCGTCGTGCATGGATAAAATGCAATGTTTCAAACAGATCTGATGAATTCACCTACTTTGAAAAAGTGTGCGTTAGGAAGTTCTTTTGACACAAAGCGAAAATCTACAGTCAAGCGTCAATCAGCAGACAGCCGTGTGTTCTTTAGTCATGAGCCTGTTGTCAAAACGGCAGAAAAAAATGTTCACAAACGAAATATTGTTTCTACACTTAAAATGAACAAAGAAAAAATGAGCTAGCCTGATATAAGTCATGTTCATGACGATGCAAATGTAACGAGATTTCGAACTGTTCTGTTGCACACGTTGGGACTCATTTTATTTTTCTACAAAAATCATTTGCCATGAAGGGAATCGAACCCGGGCCGCCCTGCGTGACAAGGCAGATTCCTATCCGCTAGACCATTTGGGAAGACTTGATATGTACACCCTAAGATATCTAAGTGTCATTTCGATGAGGTCTGTAGCAGAGGCCATAGAGCACAGCAAACAAATAATCATGTGTTTAAATATCCTTGTCGTTTTGAAAAATTACCATTGTCACCTGCACAGGAATGCCATGCGGCCAACATTGAAGAAATGTGCTTCTCAAATCTGTCATTAACACTGTTTTCCACACGCTTTTTTCATTGCATTGCCATATAATCAATTGGTCATTGATGCGTCACGAATAACGACAATGCGTCGAAAATTAAAGAAATGTAAACATGAATTATGTTATTACTGTCTAAGCATCGCAAAGCTGTATGCGTAAAGGCGTCTGACGTCACAGTGGCTTGCCTGAAACAAAGGAATTAGAGAAACATGTGCTTACAGGGGCGTCGAACCGCCTTCTCCCGCTGATGGAGCAAAGTTGCTACAGTGACAAAGACAAGCTCCGCGCTCATGGGCAATTTATATGAGCCAACTGTGCTGCGAGTATCTAAGTAGTCGTCGTGCATGGATAAAATGCAATGTTTCAAACAGATCTGATGAATTCACCTACTTTGAAAAAGTGTGCGTTAGGGAGTTCTTTTGACACAAAGCGAAAATCTACAGTCAAGCGTCAATCAGCAGACAGCCGTGTGTTCTTTAGTCATGAGCCTGTTGTCAAAACGGCAGAAAAAATGGTCACAAACGAAATATTGTTTCTACACTTAAAATGAACAAAGAAAAAATTAGCTAGCCTGATATAAGTCATGTTCATGACGATGCAAATGTAACGAGATTTCGAACTGTTCTGTTGCACACGTTGGGACTCATTTTATTTTTCTACAAAAAACATTTGCCATGACGGGAATCGAACCCGGGCCGCCCTGCGTGACAAGGCAGATTCCTATCCGCTAGACCATTTGGGAAGACTTGATATGGACACCCTAAGATATCTAAGTGTCATTTCGATGAGGTCTGTAGCAGAGGCCATAGAGCACAGCAAACAAATAATCATGTGTTTAAATATCCTTGTCGTTTTGAAAAATTACCATTGTCACCTGCACAGGAATGCCATGCGGCCAACATTGAAGAAATGTGCTTCTCAAATCTGTCATTAACACTGTTTTCCACACGCTTTTTTCATTGCATTGCCATATAATCAATTGGTCATTGATGCGTCACGAATAACGACAATGCGTCGAAAATTAAAGAAATGTAAACATGAATTATGTTATTACTGTCTAAGCATCGCAAAGCTGTATGCGTAAAGGCGTCTGACGTCACAGTGGCTTGCCTGAAACAAAGGAATCAGAGAAACATGTGCTTACAGGGGCGTCGAAGCGCCTTCTCCCGCTGATGGAGCAAAGTTGCTACAGTGACAAAGACAAGCTCCGCGCTCATGGGCAATGTATATGGGGCAACTGTGCTGCGAGTATCTAAGCAGTCGTCGTGCATGGATAAAATGCAATGTTTCAAACAGATCTGATGAATTCACCTACTTTGAAAAAGTGTGCGTTAGGGACTTCTTTTGACACAAAGCGAAAATCTACAGTCAAGCGTCAATCAGCAGACAGCCGTGTGTTCTTTAGTAATGAGCCTGTTGTCAAAACGGCAGAAAAAAATGTTCACAAACGAAATATTGTTTCTACACTTAAAATGAACAAAGAAAAAATTAGCTAGCCTGATATAAGTCATGTTCATGACGATGCAAATGTAACGAGATTTCGAACTGTTCTGTTGCACACGTTGGGACTCATTTTATTTTTCTACAAAAATCATTTGCCATGACGGGAATCGAACCCGGGCCGCCCTGCGTGACAAGGCAGATTCCTATCCGCTAGACCATTTGGGAAGACTTGATATGGACACCCTAAGATATCTAAGTGTCATTTCGATGAGGTCTGTAGCAGAGGCCATAGAGCACAGCAAACAAATAATCATGTGTTTAAATATCCTTGTCGTTTTGAAAAATTACCATTGTCACCTGCACAGGAATGCCAATGCGGCCAACATTGAAGAAATGTGCTTCTCAAATCTGTCATTAACACTGTTTTCCACACGCTTTTTTCATTGCATTGCCATATAATCAATTGGTCATTGATGCGTCACGAATAACGACAATGCGTCGAAAATTAAAGAAATGTAAACATGAATTATGTTATTACTGTCTAAGCATCGCAAAGCTGTATGCGTAAAGGCGTCTGACGTCACAGTGGCTTGCCTGAAACAAAGGAATCAGAGAAACATGTGCTTACAGGGGCGTCGAAGCGCCTTCTCCCGCTGATGGAGCAAAGTTGCTACAGTGACAAAGACAAGCTCCGCGCTCATGGGCAATGTATATGGGGCAACTGTGCTGCGAGTATCTAAGCAGTCGTCGTGCATGGATAAAATGCAATGTTTCAAACAGATCTGATGAATTCACCTACTTTGAAAAAGTGTGCGTTAGGGACTTCTTTTGACACAAAGCGAAAATCTACAGTCAAGCGTCAATCAGCAGACAGCCGTGTGTTCTTTAGTAATGAGCCTGTTGTCAGAACGGCAGAAAAAAATGTTCACAAACGAAATATTGTTTCTACACTTAAAATGAACAAAGAAAAAATTAGCTAGCCTGATATAAGTCATGTTCATGACGATGCAAATGTAACGAGATTTCGAACTGTTCTGTTGCACACGTTGGGACTCATTTTATTTTTCTACAAAAATCATTTGCCATGACGGGAATCGAACCCGGGCCGCCCTGCGTGACAAGGGAGATTCCTATCCGCTAGACCATTTGGGAAGACTTGATATGTACACCCTAAGATATCTAAGTGTCATTTCGATGAGGTCTGTAGCAGAGGCCATAGAGCACAGCAAACAAATAATCATGTGTTTAAATATCCTTGTCGTTTTGAAAAATTACCATTGTCACCTGCACAGGAATGCCATGCGGCCAACATTGAAGAAATGTGCTTCTCAAATCTGTCATTAACACTGTTTTCCACACGCTTTTTTCATTGCATTGCCATATAATCAATTGGTCATTGATGCGTCACGAATAACGACAATGCGTCGAAAATTAAAGAAATGTAAACATGAATTATGTTATTACTGTCTAAGCATCGCAAAGCTGTATGCGTAAAGGCGTCTGACGTCACAGTGGCTTGCCTGAAACAAAGGAATTAGAGAAACATGTGCTTACAGGGGCGTCGAACCGCCTTCTCCCGCTGATGGAGCAAAGTTGCTACAGTGACAAAGACAAGCTCCGCGCTCATGGGCAATTTATATGAGGCAACTGTGCTGCGAGTATCTAAGTAGTCGTCGTGCATGGATAAAATGCAATGTTTCAAACAGATCTGATGAATTCACCTACTTTGAAAAAGTGTGCGTTAGGGAGTTCTTTTGACACAAAGCGAAAATCTACAGTCAAGCGTCAATCAGCAGACAGCCGTGTGTTCTTTAGTCATGAGCCTGTTGTCAAAACGGCAGAAAAAAATGTTCACAAACGAAATATTGTTTCTACACTTAAAATGAACAAAGAAAAAATGAGCTAGCCTGATATAAGTCATGTTCATGACGATGCAAATGTAACGAGATTTCGAACTGTTCTGTTGCACACGTTGGGACTCATTTTATTTTTCTACAAAAAACATTTGCCATGACGGGAATCGAACCCGGGCCGCCCTGCGTTACAAGGTAGATGCCTATCCGCTAGACCATTTGGGAAAACTTGATATGTACACCCTAAGATATCTAAGTGTCATTTCGATGAGGTCTGTAGCAGAGGCCATAGAGCACAGCAAACAAATAATCATGTGTTTAAATATCCTTGTCGTTTTGAAAAATTACCATTGTCACCTGCACAGGAATGCCATGCGGCCAACATTGAAGAAATGTGCTTCTCAAATCTGTCATTAACACTGTTTTCCACACGCTTTTTTCATTGCATTGCCATATAATCAATTGGTCATTGATGCGTCACGAATAACGACAATGCGTCGAAAATTAAAGAAATGTAAACATGAATTATGTTATTACTGTCTAAGCATCGCAAAGCTGTATGCGTAAAGGCGTCTGACGTCACAGTGGCTTGCCTGAAACAAAGGAATTAGAGAAACATGTGCTTACAGGGGCGTCGAACCGCCTTCTCCCGCTGATGGAGCAAAGTTGCTACAGTGACAAAGACAAGCTCCGCGCTCATGGGCAATTTATATGGGGCAACTGTGCTGCGAGTATCTAAGTAGTCGTCGTGCATGGATAAAATGCAATGTTTCAAACAGATCTGATGAATTCACCTACTTTGAAAAAGTGTGCGTTAGGGAGTTCTTTTGACACAAAGCGAAAATCTACAGTCAAGCGTCAATCAGCAGACAGCCGTGTGTTCTTTAGTCATGAGCCTGTTGTCAAAACGGCAGAAAAAAATGTTCACAAACGAAATATTGTTTCTACACTTAAAATGAACAAAGAAAAAATGAGCTAGCCTGATATAAGTCATGTTCATGACGATGCAAATGTAACGAGATTTCGAACTGTTCTGTTGCACACGTTGGGACTCATTTTATTTTTCTACAAAAAACATTTGCCATGACGGGAATCGAACCCCGGCCGCCCTGCGTTACAAGGTAGATGCCTATCCGCTAGACCATTTGGGAAGACTTGATATGTACACCCTAAGATATCTAAGTGTCATTTCGATGAGGTCTGTAGCAGAGGCCAAAGAGCACAGCAAACAAATAATCATGTGTTTAAATATCCTTGTCGTTTTGAAAAATTACCATTGTCACCTGCACAGGAATGCCATGCGGCCAACATTGAAGAAATGTGCTTCTCAAATCTGTCATTAACACTGTTTTCCACACGCTTTTTTCATTGCATTGCCATATAATCAATTGGTCATTGATGCGTCACGAATAACGACAATGCGTCGAAAATTAAAGAAATGTAAACATGAATTATGTTATTACTGTCTAAGCATCGCAAAGCTGTATGCGCAAAGGCGTCTGACGTCACTGTGGCTTGCCTGAAACAAAGGAATTAGAGAAACATGTGCTTACAGGGCCGTCGAACCGGCTTGTCCCCCTGATGGAGCAAAGTTGCTACAGTGACAAAGACAAGCTCCGCGCTCATGGGCAATTTATATGGGGCAACTGTGCTGCGAGTATCTAAGCAGTCGTCGTGCATGGATAAAATGCAATGTTTCAAACAGATCTGATGAATTCACCTACTTTGAAAAAGTGTGCGTTAGGAAGTTCTTTTGACACAAAGCGAAAATCTACAGTCAAGCGTCAATCAGCAGACAGCCGTGTGTTCTTTAGTCATGAGCCTGTTGTCAAAACGGCAGAAATTTTTTTTCACAAACGAAATATTGTTTCTACACTTAAAATGAACAAAGAAAAAATGAGCTAGCCTGATATAAGTCATGTTCATGACGATGCAAATGTAACGAGATTTCGAACTGTTCTGTTGCACACGTTGGGACTCATTTTATTTTTCTACAAAAAACATTTGCCATGACGGGAATCGAACCCGGGCCGCCCTGCGTTACAAGGTAGATGCCTATCCGCTAGACCATTTGGGAAGACTTGATATGTACACCCTAAGATATCTAAGTGTCATTTCGATGAGGTCTGTAGCAGAGGCCAAAGAGCACAGCAAACAAATAATCATGTGTTTAAATATCCTTGTCGTTTTGAAAAATTACCATTGTCACCTGCACAGGAATGCCATGCGGCCAACATTGAAGAAATGTGCTTCTCAAATCTGTCATTAACACTGTTTTCCACACGCTTTTTTCATTGCATTGCCATATAATCAATTGGTCATTGATGCGTCACGAATAACGACAATGCGTCGAAAATTAAAGAAATGTAAACATGAATTATGTTATTACTGTCTAAGCATCGCAAAGCTGTATGCGCAAAGGCGTCTGACGTCACTGTGGCTTGCCTGAAACAAAGGAATTAGAGAAACATGTGCTTACAGGGCCGTCGAACCGGCTTGTCCCCCTGATGGAGCAAAGTTGCTACAGTGACAAAGACAAGCTCCGCGCTCATGGGCAATTTATATGGGGCAACTGTGCTGCGAGTATCTAAGCAGTCGTCGTGCATGGATAAAATGCAATGTTTCAAACAGATCTGATGAATTCACCTACTTTGAAAAAGTGTGCGTTAGGAAGTTCTTTTGACACAAAGCGAAAATCTACAGTCAAGCGTCAATCAGCAGACAGCCGTGTGTTCTTTAGTCATGAGCCTGTTGTCAAAACGGCAGAAAACAATGTTCACAAACGAAATATTGTTTCTACACTTAAAATGAACAAAGAAAAAATTAGCTAGCCTGATATAAGTCATGTTCATGACGATGCAAATGTAACGAGATTTCGAACTGTTCTGTTGCACACGTTGGGACTCATTTTATTTTTCTACAAAAAACATTTGCCATGACGGGAATCGAACCCGGGCCGCCCTGCGTTACAAGGTAGATGCCTATCCGCTAGACCATTTGGGAAGACTTGATATGTACACCCTAAGATATCTAAGTGTCATTTCGATGAGGTCTGTAGCAGAGGCCATAGAGCACAGCAAACAAATAATCATGTGTTGAAATATCCTTGTCGTTTTGAAAAATTACCATTGTCACCTGCACAGGAATGCCATGCGGCCAACATTGAAGAAATGTGCTTCTCAAATCTGTCATTAACACTGTTTTCCACACGCTTTTTCCATTGCATTGCCATATAATCAATTGGTCATTGATGCGTCACGAATAACGACAATGCGTCGAAAATTAAAGAAATGTAAACATGAATTATGTTATTACTGTCTAAGCATCGCAAAGCTGTATGCGTAAAGGCGTCTGACGTCACAGTGGCTTGCCTGAAACAAAGGAATCAGAGAAACATGTGCTTACAGGGGCGTCGAAGCGCCTTCTCCCGCTGATGGAGCAAAGTTGCTACAGTGACAAAGACAAGCTCCGCGCTCATGGGCAATGTATATGGGGCAACTGTGCTGCGAGTGTCTAAGCAGTCGTCGTGCATGGATAAAATGCAATGTTTCAAACAGATCTGATGAATTCACCTACTTTGAAAAAGTGTGCGTTAGGAAGTTCTTTTGACACAAAGCGAAAATCTACAGTCAAGCGTCAATCAGCAGACAGCCGTGTGTTCTTTAGTCATGAGCCTGTTGTCAAAACGGCAGAAAAAAATGTTCACAAACGAAATATTGTTTCTACACTTAAAATGAACAAAGAAAAAATGAGCTAGCCTGATATAAGTCATGTTCATGACGATGCAAATGTAACGAGATTTCGAACTGTTCTGTTGCACACGTTGGGACTCATTTTATTTTTCTACAAAAATCATTTGCCATGAAGGGAATCGAACCCGGGCCACCCTGCGTGACAAGGCAGATTCCTATCCGCTAGACCATTTGGGAAGACTTTCTATATGTACACCCTAATATATCTAAGTGTCATTTCGATGAGGTCTGTAGCAGAGGCCATAGAGCACAGCAAACAAATAATCATGTGTTTAAATATCCTTGTCGTTTTGAAAAATTACCATTGTCACCTGCACAGGAATGCCATGCGGCCAACATTGAAGAAATGTGCTTCTCAAATCTGTCATTAACACTGTTTTCCACACGCTTTTTTCATTGCATTGCCATATAATCAATTGGTCATTGATGCGTCACGAATAACGACAATGCTTCGAAAATTAAAGAAATGTAAACATGAATTATGTTATTACTGTCTAAGCATCGCAAAGCTGTATGCGTAAAGGCGTCTGACGTCACAGTGGCTTGCCTGAAACAAAGGAATTAGAGAAACATGTGCTTACAGGGGCGTCGAACCGCCTTCTCCCGCTGATGGAGCAAAGTTGCTACAGTGACAAAGACAAGCTCCGCGCTCATGGGCAATTTATATGAGCCAACTGTGCTGCGAGTATCTAAGTAGTCGTCGTGCATGGATAAAATGCAATGTTTCAAACAGATCTGATGAATTCACCTACTTTGAAAAAGTGTGCGTTAGGGAGTTCTTTTGACACAAAGCGAAAATCTACAGTCAAGCGTCAATCAGCAGACAGCCGTGTGTTCTTTAGTCATGAGCCTGTTGTCAAAACGGCAGAAAAAAATGTTCACAAACGAAATATTGTTTCTACACTTAAAATGAACAAAGAAAAAATGAGCTAGCCTGATATAAGTCATGTTCATGACGATGCAAATGTAACGAGATTTCGAACTGTTCTGTTGCACACGTTGGGACTCATTTTATTTTTCTACAAAAAACATTTGCCATGACGGGAATCGAACGCGGGCCGCCCTGCGTTACAAGGTAGATGCCTATCCGCTAGACCATTTGGGAAAACTTGATATGTACACCCTAAGATATCTAAGTGTCATTTCGATGAGGTCTGTAGCAGAGGCCATAGAGCACAGCAAACAAATAATCATGTGTTTAAATATCCTTGTCGTTTTGAAAAATTACCATTGTCACCTGCACAGAAATGCCATGCGGCCAACATTGAAGAAATGTGCTTCTCAAATCTGTCATTAACACTGTTTTCCACACGCTTTTTTCATTGCATTGCCATATAATCAATTGGTCATTGATGCGTCACGAATAACGACAATGCGTCGAAAATTAAAGAAATGTAAACATGAATTATGTTATTACTGTCTAAGCATCGCAAAGCTGTATGCGTAAAGGCGTCTGACGTCACAGTGGCTTGTCTGAAACAAAGGAATTAGAGAAACATGTGCTTACAGGGGCGTCGAACCGCCTTCTCCCGCTGATGGAGCAAAGTTGCTACAGTGACAAAGACAAGCTCCGCGCTCATGGGCAATTTATATGAGGCAACTGTGCTGCGAGTATCTAAGTAGTCGTCGTGCATGGATAAAATGCAATGTTTCAAACAGATCTGATGAATTCACCTACTTTGAAAAAGTGTGCGTTAGGGAGTTCTTTTGACACAAAGCGAAAATCTACAGTCAAGCGTCAATCAGCAGACAGCCGTGTGTTCTTTAGTAATGAGCCTGTTGTCAAAACGGCAGAAAAAAATGTTCACAAACGAAATATTGTTTCTACACTTAAAATGAACAAAGAAAAAATTAGCTAGCCTGATATAAGTCATGTTCATGACGATGCAAATGTAACGAGATTTCGAACTGTTCTGTTGCACACGTTGGGACTCATTTTATTTTTCTACAAAAATCATTTGCCATGACGGGAATCGAACCCGGGCCGCCCTGCGTGACAAGGCAGATTCCTATCCGCTAGACCATTTGGGAAGACTTGATACGTACACCCTAAGATATCTAAGTGTCATTTCGATGAGGTCTGTAGTAGAGGCCATAGAGCACAGCAAACAAATAATCATGTGTTTAAATATCCTTGTCTTTTTGAAAAATTACCATTGTCACCTGCACAGGAATGCCATGCGGCCAACATTGAAGAAATGTGCTTCTCAAATCTGTCATTAACACTGTTTTCCACACGCTTTTTTCATTGCATTGCCATATAATCAATTGGTCATTGATGCGTCACGAATAACGACAATGCGTCGAAAATTAAAGAAATGTAAACATGAATTATGTTATTACTGTCTAAGCATCGCAAAGCTGTATGCGTAAAGGCGTCTGACGTCACAGTGGCTTGCCTGAAACAAAGGAATTAGAGAAACATGTGCTTACAGGGGCGTCGAACCGCCTTCTCCCGCTGATGGAGCAAATTTGCTGCAGTGACAAAGACAAGCTCCGCGCTCATGGGCAATTTATATGAGGCAACTGTGCTGCGAGTATCTAAGTAGTCGTCGTGCATGGATAAAATGCAATGTTTCAAACAGATCTGATGAATTCACCTACTTTGAAAAAGTGTGCGTTAGGGAGTTCTTTTGACACAAAGCGAAAATCTACAGTCAAGCGTCAATCAGCAGACAGCCGTGTGTTCTTTAGTCATGAGCCTGTTGTCAAAACGGCAGAAAAAAATGTTCACAAACGAAATATTGTTTCTACACTTAAAATGAACAAAGAAAAAATGAGCTAGCCTGATATAAGTCATGTTCATGACGATGCAAATGTAACGAGATTTCGAACTGTTCTGTTGCACACGTTGGGACTCATTTTATTTTTCTACAAAAAATATTTGCCATGACGGGAATCGAACCCGGGCCGCCCTGCGTTACAAGGTAGATGCCTATCCGCTAGACCATTTGAGAAAACTTGATATGTACACCCTAAGATATCTAAGTGTCATTTCGATGAGGTCTGTAGCAGCGGCCATAGAGCACAGCAAACAAATAATCATGTGTTTAAATATCCTTGTCGTTTTGAAAAATTACCATTGTCACCTGCACAGGAATGCCATGCGGCCAACATTGAAGAAATGTGCTTCTCAAATCTGTCATTAACACTGTTTTCCACACGCTTTTTTCATTGCATTGCCATATAATCAATTGGTCATTGATGCGTCACGAATAACGACAATGCGTCGAAAATTAAAGAAATGTAAACATGAATTATGTTATTACTGTCTAAGCATCGCAAAGCTGTATGCGTAAAGGCGTCTGACGTCACAGTGGCTTGCCTGAAACAAAGGAATTAGAGAAACATGTGCTTACAGGGGCGTCGAACCGCCTTCTCCCGCTGATGGAGCAAAGTTGCTACAGTGACAAAGACAAGCTCCGCGCTCATGGGCAATTTATATGGGGCAACTGTGCTGCGAGTATCTAAGCAGTCGTCGTGCATGGATAAAATGCAATGTTTCAAACAGATCTGATGAATTTACCTACTTTGAAAAAGTGTGCGTTAGGAAGTTCTTTTGACACAAAGCGAAAATCTACAGTCAAGCGTCAATCAGCAGACAGCCGTGTGTTCTTTAGTCATGAGCCTGTTGTCAAAACGGCAGAAAAAAATGTTCACAAACGAAATATTGTTTCTACACTTAAAATGAACAAAGAAAAAATGAGCTAGCCTGATATAAGTCATGTTCATGACGATGCAAATGTAACGAGATTTCGAACTGTTCTGTTGCACACGTTGGGACTCATTTTATTTTTCTACAAAAATCATTTGCCATGACGGGAATCGAACCCGGGCCGCCCTGCGTGACAAGGCAGATTCCTATCCGCTAGACCATTTGGGAAGACTTGATATGTACACCCTAAGATATCTAAGTGTCATTTCGATGAGGTCTGTAGCAGAGGCCATAGAGCACAGCAAACAAATAATCATGTGTTTAAATATCCTTGTCGTTTTGAAAAATTACCATTGTCACCTGCACAGGAATGCCATGCGGCCAACATTGAAGAAATGTGCTTCTCAAATCTGTCATTAACACTGTTTTCCACACGCTTTTTTCATTGCATTGCCATATAATCAATTGGTCATTGATGCGTCACGAATAACGACAATGCGTCGAAAATTAAAGAAATGTAAACATGAATTATGTTATTACTGTCTAAGCATCGCAAAGCTGTATGCGTAAAGGCGTCTGACGTCACAGTGGCTTGCCTGAAACAAAGGAATTAGAGAAACATGTGCTTACAGGGGCGTCGAACCGCCTTCTCCCGCTGATGGAGCAAAGTTGCTACAGTGACAAAGACAAGCTCCGCACTCATCGGCAATTTATATGAGGCAACTGTGCTGCGAGTATCTAAGTAGTCGTCGTGCATGGATAAAATGCAGTGTTTCAAACAGATCTGATGAATTCACCTACTTTGAAAAAGTGTGCGTTAGGGAGTTCTTTTGACACAAAGCGAAAATCTACAGTCAAGCGTCAATCAGCAGACAGCCGTGTGTTCTTTAGTCATGAGCCTGTTGTCAAAACGGCAGAAAAAAATGTTCACAAACGAAATATTGTTTCTACACTTAAAATGAACAAAGAAAAAATGAGCTAGCCTGATATAAGTCATGTTCATGACGATGCAAATGTAACGAGATTTCGAACTGTTCTGTTGCACACGTTGGGACTCATTTTATTTTTCTACAAAAAACATTTGCCATGACGGGAATCGAACCCGGGCCGCCCTGCGTTACAAGGTAGATGCCTATCCGCTAGACCATTTGAGAAAACTTGATATGTACACCCTAAGATATCTAAGTGTCATTTCGATGAGGTCTGTAGCAGAGGCCATAGAGCACAGCAAACAAATAATCATGTGTTTAAATATCCTTGTCGTTTTGAAAAATTACCATTGTCACCTGCACAGGAATGCCATGCGGCCAACATTGAAGAAATGTGCTTCTCAAATCTGTCATTAACACTGTTTTCCACACGCTTTTTTCATTGCATTGCCATATAATCAATTGGTCATTGATGCGTCACGAATAACGACAATGCGTCGAAAATTAAAGAAATGTAAACATGAATTATGTTATTACTGTCTAAGCATCGCAAAGCTGTATGCGTAAAGGCGTCTGACGTCACAGTGGCTTGCCTGAAACAAAGGAATTAGAGAAACATGTGCTTACAGGGGCGTCGAACCGCCTTCTCCCGCTGATGGAGCAAAGTTGCTACAGTGACAAAGACAAGCTCCGCGCTCATGGGCAATTTATATGGGGCAACTGTGCTGCGAGTATCTAAGCAGTCGTCGTGCATGGATAAAATGCAATGTTTCAAACAGATCTGATGAATTTACCTACTTTGAAAAAGTGTGCGTTAGGAAGTTCTTTTGACACAAAGCGAAAATCTACAGTCAAGCGTCAATCAGCAGACAGCCGTGTGTTCTTTAGTCATGAGCCTGTTGTCAAAACGGCAGAAAAAAATGTTCACAAACGAAATATTGTTTCTACACTTAAAATGAACAAAGAAAAAATGAGCTAGCCTGATATAAGTCATGTTCATGACGATGCAAATGTAACGAGATTTCGAACTGTTCTGTTGCACACGTTGGGACTCATTTTATTTTTCTACAAAAATCATTTGCCATGACGGGAATCGAACCCGGGCCGCCCTGCGTGACAAGGCAGATTCCTATCCGCTAGACCATTTGGGAAGACTTGATATGTACACCCTAAGATATCTAAGTGTCATTTCGATGAGGTCTGTAGCAGAGGCCATAGAGCACAGCAAACAAATAATCATGTGTTTAAATATCCTTGTCGTTTTGAAAAATTACCATTGTCACCTGCACAGGAATGCCATGCGGCCAACATTGAAGAAATGTGCTTCTCAAATCTGTCATTAACACTGTTTTCCACACGCTTTTTTCATTGCATTGCCATATAATCAATTGGTCATTGATGCGTCACGAATAACGACAATGCGTCGAAAATTAAAGAAATGTAAACATGAATTATGTTATTACTGTCTAAGCATCGCAAAGCTGTATGCGTAAAGGCGTCTGACGTCACAGTGGCTTGCCTGAAACAAAGGAATTAGAGAAACATGTGCTTACAGGGGCGTCGAACCGCCTTCTCCCGCTGATGGAGCAAAGTTGCTACAGTGACAAAGACAAGCTCCGCGCTCATGGGCAATTTATATGAGGCAACTGTGCTGCGAGTATCTAAGTAGTCGTCGTGCATGGATAAAATGCAATGTTTCAAACAGATCTGATGAATTCACCTACTTTGAAAAAGTGTGCGTTAGGGAGTTCTTTTGACACAAAGCGAAAATCTACAGTCAAGCGTCAATCAGCAGACAGCCGTGTGTTCTTTAGTCATGAGCCTGTTGTCAAAACGGCAGAAAAAAATGTTCACAAACGAAATATTGTTTCTACACTTAAAATGAACAAAGAAAAAATGAGCTAGCCTGATATAAGTCATGTTCATGACGATGCAAATGTAACGAGATTTCGAACTGTTCTGTTGCACACGTTGGGACTCATTTTATTTTTCTACAAAAAACATTTGCCATGACGGGAATCGAACCCGGGCCGCCCTGCGTTACAAGGTAGATGCCTATCCGCTAGACCATTTGGGAAAACTTGATATGTACACCCTAAGATATCTAAGTGTCATTTCGATGAGGTCTGTAGCAGAGGCCATAGAGCACAGCAAACAAATAATCATGTGTTTAAATATCCTTGTCGTTTTGAAAAATTACCATTGTCACCTGCACAGGAATGCCATGCGGCCAACATTGAAGAAATGTGCTTCTCAAATCTGTCATTAACACTGTTTTCCACACGCTTTTTTCATTGCATTGCCATATAATCAATTGGTCATTGATGCGTCACGAATAACGACAATGCGTCGAAAATTAAAGAAATGTAAACATGAATTATGTTATTACTGTCTAAGCATCGCAAAGCTGTATGCGTAAAGGCGTCTGACGTCACAGTGGCTTGTCTGAAACAAAGGAATTAGAGAAACATGTGCTTACAGGGGCGTCGAACCGCCTTCTCCCGCTGATGGAGCAAAGTTGCTACAGTGACAAAGACAAGCTGCGCGCTCATGGGCAATTTATATGAGGCAACTGTGCTGCGAGTATCTAAGTAGTCGTCGTGCATGGATAAAATGCAATGTTTCAAACAGATCTGATGAATTCACCTACTTTGAAAAAGTGTGCGTTAGGGACTTCTTTTGACACAAAGCGAAAATCTACAGTCAAGCGTCAATCAGCAGACAGCCGTGTGTTCTTTAGTCATGAGCCTGTTGTCAAAACGGCAGAAAAAAATGTTCACAAACGAAATATTGTTTCTACACTTAAAATGAACAAAGAAAAAATGAGCTAGCCTGATATAAGTCATGTTCATGACGATGCAAATGTAACGAGATTTCGAACTGTTCTGTTGCACACGTTGGGACTCATTTTATTTTTCTACAAAAAACATTTGCCATGACGGGAATCGAACCCGGGCCGCCCTGCGTTACAAGGTAGATGCCTATCCGCTAGACCATTTGAGAAAACTTTATATGTACACCCTAAGATATCTAAGTGTCATTTCGATGAGGTCTGTAGCAGAGGCCATAGAGCACAGCAAACAAATAATCATGTGTTTAAATATCCTTGTCGTTTTGAAAAATTACCATTGTCACCTGCACAGGAATGCCATGCGGCCAACATTGAAGAAATGTGCTTCTCAAATCTGTCATTAACACTGTTTTCCACACGCTTTTTTCATTGCATTGCCATATAATCAATTGGTCATTGATGCGTCACGAATAACGACAATGCGTCGAAAATTAAAGAAATGTAAACATGAATTATGTTATTACTGTCTAAGCATCGCAAAGCTGTATGCGTAAAGGCGTCTGACGTCACAGTGGCTTGCCTGAAACAAAGGAATTAGAGAAACATGTGCTTACAGGGGCGTCGAACCGCCTTCTCCCGCTGATGGAGCAAAGTTGCTACAGTGACAAAGACAAGCTCCGCGCTCATGGGCAATTTATATGGGGCAACTGTGCTGCGAGTATCTAAGCAGTCGTCGTGCATGGATAAAATGCAATGTTTCAAACAGATCTGATGAATTTACCTACTTTGAAAAAGTGTGCGTTAGGAAGTTCTTTTGACACAAAGCGAAAATCTACAGTCAAGCGTCAATCAGCAGACAGCCGTGTGTTCTTTAGTCATGAGCCTGTTGTCAAAACGGCAGAAAAAAAATTTCACAAACGAAATATTGTTTCTACACTTAAAATGAACAAAGAAAAAATGAGCTAGCCTGATATAAGTCATGTTCATGACGATGCAAATGTAACGAGATTTCGAACTGTTCTGTTGCACACGTTGGGACTCATTTTATTTTTCTACAAAAATCATTTGCCATGACGGGAATCGAACCCGGGCCGCCCTGCGTGACAAGGCAGATTCCTATCCGCTAGACCATTTGGGAAGACTTGATATGTACACCCTAAGATATCTAAGTGTCATTTCGATGAGGTCTGTAGCAGAGGCCATAGAGCACAGCAAACAAATAATCATGTGTTTAAATATCCTTGTCGTTTTGAAAAATTACCATTGTCACCTGCACAGGAATGCCATGCGGCCAACATTGAAGAAATGTGCTTCTCAAATCTGTCATTAACACTGTTTTCCACACGCTTTTTTCATTGCATTGCCATATAATCAATTGGTCATTGATGCGTCACGAATAACGACAATGCGTCGAAAATTAAAGAAATGTAAACATGAATTATGTTATTACTGTCTAAGCATCGCAAAGCTGTATGCGTAAAGGCGTCTGACGTCACAGTGGCTTGCCTGAAACAAAGGAATTAGAGAAACATGTGCTTACAGGGGCGTCGAACCGCCTTCTCCCGCTGATGGAGCAAAGTTGCTACAGTGACAAAGACAAGCTCCGCGCTCATGGGCAATTTATATGAGGCAACTGTGCTGCGAGTATCTAAGTAGTCGTCGTGCATGGATAAAATGCAATGTTTCAAACAGATCTGATGAATTCACCTACTTTGAAAAAGTGTGCGTTAGGGAGTTCTTTTGACACAAAGCGAAAATCTACAGTCAAGCGTCAATCAGCAGACAGCCGTGTGTTCTTTAGTCATGAGCCTGTTGTCAAAACGGCAGAAAAAAATGTTCACAAACGAAATATTGTTTCTACACTTAAAATGAACAAAGAAAAAATGAGCTAGCCTGATATAAGTCATGTTCATGACGATGCAAATGTAACGAGATTTCGAACTGTTCTGTTGCACACGTTGGGACTCATTTTATTTTTCTACAAAAAACATTTGCCATGACGGGAATCGAACCCGGGCCGCCCTGCGTTACAAGGTAGATGCCTATCCGCTAGACCATTTGGGAAAACTTGATATGTACACCCTAAGATATCTAAGTGTCATTTCGATGAGGTCTGTAGCAGAGGCCATAGAGCACAGCAAACAAATAATCATGTGTTTAAATATCCTTGTCGTTTTGAAAAATTACCATTGTCACCTGCACAGGAATGCCATGCGGCCAACATTGAAGAAATGTGCTTCTCAAATCTGTCATTAACACTGTTTTCCACACGCTTTTTTCATTGCATTGCCATATAATCAATTGGTCATTGATGCGTCACGAATAACGACAATGCGTCGAAAATTAAAGAAATGTAAACATGAATTATGTTATTACTGTCTAAGCATCGCAAAGCTGTATGCGTAAAGGCGTCTGACGTCACAGTGGCTTTTCTGAAACAAAGGAATTAGAGAAACATGTGCTTACAGGGGCGTCGAACCGCCTTCTCCCGCTGATGGAGCAAAGTTGCTACAGTGACAAAGACAAGCTCCGCGCTCATGGGCAATTTATATGAGGCAACTGTGCTGCGAGTATCTAAGTAGTCGTCGTGCATGGATAAAATGCAATGTTTCAAACAGATCTGATGAATTCACCTAATTTGAAAAAGTGTGCGTTAGGGAGTTCTTTTGACACAAAGCGAAAATCTACAGTCAAGCGTCAATCAGCAGACAGCCGTGTGTTCTTTAGTCATGAGCCTGTTGTCAAAACGGCAGAAAAAAATGTTCACAAACGAAATATTGTTTCTACACTTAAAATGAACAAAGAAAAAATGAGCTAGCCTGATATAAGTCATGTTCATGACGATGCAAATGTAACGAGATTTCGAACTGTTCTGTTGCACACGTTGGGACTCATTTTATTTTTCTACAAAAAACATTTGCCATGACGGGAATCGAACCCGGGCCGCCCTGCGTTACAAGGTAGATGCCTATCCGCTAGACCATTTGGGAAAACTTGATATGTACACCCTAAGATATCTAAGTGTCATTTCGATGAGGTCTGTAGCAGAGGCCATAGAGCACAGCAAACAAATAATCATGTGTTTAAATATCCTTGTCGTTTTGAAAAATTACCATTGTCACCTGCACAGGAATGCCATGCGGCCAACATTGAAGAAATGTGCTTCTCAAATCTGTCATTAACACTGTTTTCCACACGCTTTTTTCATTGCATTGCCATATAATCAATTGGTCATTGATGCGTCACGAATAACGACAATGCGTCGAAAATTAAAGAAATGTAAACATGAATTATGTTATTACTGTCTAAGCATCGCAAAGCTGTATGCGTAAAGGCGTCTGACGTCACAGTGGCTTGTCTGAAACAAAGGAATTAGAGAAACATGTGCTTACAGGGGCGTCGAACCGCCTTCTCCCGCTGATGGAGCAAAGTTGCTACAGTGACAAAGACAAGCTGCGCGCTCATGGGCAATTTATATGAGGCAACTGTGCTGCGAGTATCTAAGTAGTCGTCGTGCATGGATAAAATGCAATGTTTCAAACAGATCTGATGAATTCACCTACTTTGAAAAAGTGTGCGTTAGGGACTTCTTTTGACACAAAGCGAAAATCTACAGTCAAGCGTCAATCAGCAGACAGCCGTGTGTTCTTTAGTCATGAGCCTGTTGTCAAAACGGCAGAAAGAAATGTTCACAAACGAAATATTGTTTCCACACTTAAAATGAACAAAGAAAAAATGAGCTAGCCTGATATAAGTCATGTTCATGACGATGCAAATGTAACGAGATTTCGAACTGTTCTGTTGCACACGTTGGGACTCATTTTATTTTTCTACAAAAAACATTTGCCATGACGGGAATCGAACCCGGGCCGCCCTGCGTGACAAGGCAGATTCCTATCCGCTAGACCATTTGGGAAGACTTGATACGTACACCCTAAGATATCTAAGTGTCATTTCGATGAGGTCTGTAGCAGAGGCCATAGAGCACAGCAAACAAATAATCATGTGTTTAAATATCCTTGTCGTTTTGAAAAATTACCATTGTCACCTGCACAGGAATGCCATGCGGCCAACATTGAAGAAATGTGCTTCTCAAATCTGTCATTAACACTGTTTTCCACACGCTTTTTTCATTGCATTGCCATATAATCAATTGGTCATTGATGCGTCACGAATAACGACAATGCGTCGAAAATTAAAGAAATGTAAACATGAATTATGTTATTACTGTCTAAGCATCGCAAAGCTGTATGCATAAAGGCGTCTGACGTCACAGTGGCTTGTCTGAAACAAAGGAATTAGAGAAACATGTGCTTACAGGGGCGTCGAACCGCCTTCTCCCGCTGATGGAGCAAAGTTGCTACAGTGACAAAGACAAGCTGCGCGCTCATGGGCAATTTATATGAGGCAACTGTGCTGCGAGTATCTAAGTAGTCGTCGTGCATGGATAAAATGCAATGTTTCAAACAGATCTGATGAATTCACCTACTTTGAAAAAGTGTGCGTTAGGGACTTCTTTTGACACAAAGCGAAAATCTACAGTCAAGCGTCAATCAGCAGACAGCCGTGTGTTCTTTAGTCATGAGCCTGTTGTCAAAACGGCAGAAAGAAATGTTCACAAACGAAATATTGTTTCCACACTTAAAATGAACAAAGAAAAAATTAGCTAGCCTGATATAAGTCATGTTCATGACGATGCAAATGTAACGAGATTTCGAACTGTTCTGTTGCACACGTTGGGACTCATTTTATTTTTCTACAAAAAACATTTGCCATGACGGGAATCGAACCCGGGCCGCCCTGCGTGACAAGGCAGATTCCTATCCGCTAGACCATTTGGGAAGACTTGATACGTACACCCTAAGATATCTAAGTGTCATTTCGATGAGGTCTGTAGCAGAGGCCATAGAGCACAGCAAACAAATAATCATGTGTTTAAATATCCTTGTCGTTTTGAAAAATTACCATTGTCACCTGCACAGGAATGCCATGCGGCCAACATTGAAGAAATGTGCTTCTCAAATCTGTCATTAACACTGTTTTCCACACGCTTTTTTCATTGCATTGCCATATAATCAATTGGTCATTGATGCGTCACGAATAACGACAATGCGTCGAAAATTAAAGAAATGTAAACATGAATTATGTTATTACTGTCTAAGCATCGCAAAGCTGTATGCGTAAAGGCGTCTGACGTCACAGTGGCTTGCCTGAAACAAAGGAATTAGAGAAACATGTGCTTACAGGGGCGTCGAACCGCCTTCTCCCGCTGATGGAGCAAAGTTGCTACAGTGACAAAGACAAGCTCCGCGCTCATGGGCAATTTATATGAGGCAACTGTGCTGCGAGTATCTAAGTAGTCGTCGTGCATGGATAAAATGCAATGTTTCAAACAGATCTGATGAATTCACCTACTTTGAAAAAGTGTGCGTTAGGGAGTTCTTTTGACACAAAGCGAAAATCTACAGTCAAGCGTCAATCAGCAGACAGCCGTGTGTTCTTTAGTCATGAGCCTGTTGTCAAAACGGCAGAAAAAAATGTTCACAAACGAAATATTGTTTCTACACTTAAAATGAACAAAGAAAAAATTAGCTAGCCTGATATAAGTCATGTTCATGACGATGCAAATGTAACGAGATTTCGAACTGTTCTGTTGCACACGTTGGGACTCATTTTATTTTTCTACAAAAATCATTTGCCATGACGGGAATCGAACCCAGGCCGCCCTGCGTGACAAGGCAGATTCCTATCCGCTAGACCATTTGGGAAGACTTGATACGTACACCCTAAGATATCTAAGTGTCATTTCGATGAGGTCTGTAGCAGAGGCCATAGAGCACAGCAAACAAATAATCATGTGTTTAAATATCCTTGTCGTTTTGAAAAATTACCATTGTCACCTGCACAGGAATGCCATGCGGCCAACATTGAAGAAATGTGCTTCTCAAATCTGTCATTAACACTGTTTTCCACACGCTTTTTTCATTGCATTGCCATATAATCAATTGGTCATTGATGCGTCACGAATAACGACAATGCGTCGAAAATTAAAGAAATGTAAACATGAATTATGTTATTACTGTCTAAGCATCGCAAAGCTGTATGCGTAAAGGCGTCTGACGTCACAGTGGCTTGCCTGAAACAAAGGAATTAGAGAAACATGTGCTTACAGGGGCGTCGAACCGCCTTCTCCCGCTGATGGAGCAAAGTTGCTACAGTGACAAAGACAAGCTCCGCGCTCATGGGCAATTTATATGAGGCAACTGTGCTGCGAGTATCTAAGTAGTCGTCGTGCATGGATAAAATGCAATGTTTCAAACAGATCTGATGAATTCACCTACTTTGAAAAAGTGTGCGTTAGGGAGTTCTTTTGACACAAAGCGAAAATCTACAGTCAAGCGTCAATCAGCAGACAGCCGTGTGTTCTTTAGTAATGAGCCTGTTGTCAAAACGGCAGAAAAAAATGTTCACAAACGAAATATTGTTTCTACACTTAAAATGAACAAAGAAAAAATTAGCTAGCCTGATATAAGTCATGTTCATGACGATGCAAATGTAACGAGATTTCGAACTGTTCTGTTGCACACGTTGGGACTCATTTTATTTTTCTACAAAAATAATTTGCCATGACGGGAATCGAACCCGGGCCGCCCTGCGTGACAAGGCAGATTCCTATCCGCTAGACCATTTGGGAAGACTTGATATGTACACCCTAAGATATCTAAGTGTCATTTCGATGAGGTCTGTAGCAGAGGCCATAGAGCACAGCAAACAAATAATCATGTGTTTAAATATCCTTGTCGTTTTGAAAAATTACCATTGTCACCTGCACAGGAATGCCATGCGGCCAACATTGAAGAAATGTGCTTCTCAAATCTGTCATTAACACTGTTTTCCACACGCTATTTTCATTGCATTGCCATATAATCAATTGGTCATTGATGCGTCACGAATAACGACAATGCGTCGAAAATTAAAGAAATGTAAACATGAATTATGTTATTACTGTCTAAGCATCGCAAAGCTGTATGCGTAAAGGCGTCTGACGTCACAGTGGCTTGCCTGAAACAAAGGAATTAGAGAAACATGTGCTTACAGGGGCGTTGAACCGCCTTCTCCCGCTGATGGAGCAAAGTTGCTACAGTGACAAAGACAAGCTCCGCGCTCATGGGCAATTTATATGAGGCAACTGTGCTGCGAGTATCTAAGTAGTCGTCGTGCATGGATAAAATGCAATGTTTCAAACAGATCTGATGAATTCACCTACTTTGAAAAAGTGTGCGTTAGGGAGTTCTTTTGACACAAAGCGAAAATCTACAGTCAAGCGTCAATCAGCAGACAGCTGTGTGTTCTTTAGTAATGAGCCTGTTGTCAAAACGGCAGAAAAAAATGTTCACAAACGAAATATTGTTTCTACACTTAAAATGAACAAAGAAAAAATTAGCTAGCCTGATATAAGTCATGTTCATGACGATGCAAATGTAACGAGATTTCGAACTGTTCTGTTGCACACGTTGGGACTCATTTTATTTTTCTACAAAAAATATTTGCCATGACGGGAATCGAACCCAGGCCGCCCTGCGTTACAAGGTAGATGCCTATCCGCTAGACCATTTGAGAAAACTTGATATGTACACCCTAAGATATCTAAGTGTCATTTCGATGAGGTCTGTAGCAGAGGCCATAGAGCACAGCAAACAAATAATCATGTGTTTAAATATCCTTGTCGTTTTGAAAAATTACCATTGTCACCTGCACAGGAATGCCATGCGGCCAACATTGAAGAAATGTGCTTCTCAAATCTGTCATTAACACTGTTTTCCACACGCTTTTTTCATTGCATTGCCATATAATCAATTGGTCATTGATGCGTCACGAATAACGACAATGCGTCGAAAATTAAAGAAATGTAAACATGAATTATGTTATTACTGTCTAAGCATCGCAAAGCTGTATGCGTAAAGGCGTCTGACGTCACAGTGGCTTGCCTGAAACAAAGGAATTAGAGAAATATGTGCTTACAGGGGCGACGAACCGCCTTCTCCCGCTGATGGAGCAAAGTTGCTACAGTGACAAAGACAAGCTCCGCGCTCATGGGCAATTTATATGGGGCAACTGTGCTGCGAGTATCTAAGCAGTCGTCGTGCATGGATAAAATGCAATGTTTCAAACAGATCTGATGAATTCACCTACTTTGAAAAAGTGTGCGTTAGGAAGTTCTTTTGACACAAAGCGAAAATCTACAGTCAAGCGTCAATCAGCAGACAGCCGTGTGTTCTTTAGTCATGAGCCTGTTGTCAAAACGGCAGAAAAAAATGTTCACAAACGAAATATTGTTTCTACACTTAAAATGAACAAAGAAAAAATTAGCTAGCCTGATATAAGTCATGTTCATGACGATGCAAATGTAACGAGATTTCGAACTGTTCTGTTGCACACGTTGGGACTCATTTTATTTTTCTACAAAAAACATTTGCCATGACGGGAATCGAACCCGGGCCGCCCTGCGTGACAAGGCAGATTCCTATCCGCTAGACCATTTGGGAAGACTTGATATGTACACCCTAAGATATCTAAGTGTCATTTCGATGAGGTCTGTAGCAGAGGCCATAGAGCACAGCAAACAAATAATCATGTGTTTAAATATCCTTGTCGTTTTGAAAAATTACCATTGTCACCTGCACAGGAATGCCATGCGGCCAACATTGAAGAAATGTGCTTCTCAAATCTGTCATTAACACTGTTTTCCACACGCTTTTTTCATTGCATTGCCATATAATCAATTGGTCATTGATGCGTCACGAATAACGACAATGCGTCGAAAATTAAAGAAATGTAAACATGAATTATGTTATTACTGTCTAAGCATCGCAAAGCTGTATGCGCAAAGGCGTCTGACGTCACTGTGGCTTGCCTGAAACAAAGGAATTAGAGAAACATGTGCTTACAGGGGCGTCGAACCGGCTTGTCCCCTTGATGGAGCAAAGTTGCTACAATGACAAAGACAAGCTTCGCCCTCATGGGCAATTTATATGGGGCAACTGTGCTGCGAGTATCTAAGCAGTCGTCGTGCATGGATAAAATGCAATGTTTCAAACAGATCTGATGAATTCACCTACTTTGAAAAAGTGTGTGTTAGGGAGTCCTTTTGAAACAAAGCGAAAATCTACAGTCAAGCGTCAATCAGCAGACAGCCGTGTGTTCTTTAGTCATGAGCCTGTTGTCAAAACGGCAGAAAAAAATGGTCACTAACGAAATATTGTTTCTACACTTAAAATGAACAAAGAAAAAAATGAGCTAGCCTGATATAAGTCATGTTCATGACGATGCAAATGTAACGAGATTTCGAACTGTTCTGTTGCACACGTTGGGACTCATTTTATTTTTCGACAAGAATCATTTGCCATGACGGGAATCGAACCCGGGACTCCCTGCGTTACAAGGCAGATTCCTATCCGCTAGACCATTTGGGAAGACTTGATATGTAAACCCTAAGATATCTAAGTGTCATTTCGATGAGGTCTGTAGCAGAGGCCATAGAGCACACCAAACAAATAATCATGTGTTTAAATATCCTTGTCGTTTTGAAAAATTACCATTGTCACCTGCACAGGAATGCCATGCGGCCAACATTGAAGAAATGTGCTTCTCAAATCTGTCATTAACACTGTTTTCCACACGCTTTTTTCATTGCATTGCCATATAATCAATTGGTCATTGTTGCGTCACGAATAACGACAATGCGTCGAAAATTAAAGAAATGTAAACATGAATTATGTTATTACTGTCTAAGCATCGCAAAGCTGTATGCGTAAAGGCGTCTGACGTCACTGTGGCTTGCCTGAAACAAAGGAATTCGAGAAACATGTGCTTACCGGGGCGTCGAACCGGCTTGTCCCCCTGATGGAGCAAAGTTGCTACAGTGACAAAGACAAGCTCCGCGCTCATGGGCAATTTATATGAGGCAACTGTGCTGCGAGTATCTAAGTAGTCGTCGTGCATGGATAAAATGCAATGTTTCAAACAGATCTGATGAATTCACCTACTTTGAAAAAGTGTGCGTTAAGGGAGTCATTTTGACACAAAGCGGAAATCTACAGTCAAGCGTCAATCAGCAGACAGCCGTGTGTTCTTTAGTCATGAGCCTGTTGTCAAAACGGCAGAAAAAAATGGTCACAAACGAAATATTGTTTCTACACTTAAAATGAACAAAGAAAAAATGAGCTAGCCTGATATAAGTCATGTTCATGACGATGCAAATGTAACGAGATTTCGAACTGTTCTGTTGCACACGTTGGGACTCATTTTATTTTTCTACAAGAATCATTTGCCATGACGGGAATCGAACCCGGGCCGCCCTGCGTTACAAGGCAGATTCCTATCCGCTAGACCATTTGGGAAGATTTCATATGTAGACCCTAAGATATCTAAGTGTCATTTCGATGAGGTCTGTATCAGAGGCCAAAGAGCACACCAAACAAATAATCATGTGTTTAAATATCCTTGTCGTTTTGAAAAATTACCATTGTCACCTGCACAGGAATGCCATGCGGCCAACATTGAAGAAATGTGCTTCTCAAATCTGTCATTAACACTGTTTTCCACACGCTTTTTTCATTGCATTGCCATATAATCAATTGGTCATTGTTGCGTCACGAATAACGACAATGCGTCGAAAATTAAAGAAATGTAAACATGAATTATGTTATTACTGTCTAAGCATCGCAAAGCTGTATGCGTAAAGGCGTCTGACGTCACTGTGGCTTGCCTGAAACAAAGGAATTCGAGAAACATGTGCTTACCGGGGCGTCGAACCGGCTTGTCCCCCTGATGGAGCAAAGTTGCTACAGTGACAAAGACAAGCTCCGCGCTCATGGGCAATTTATATGAGGCAACTGTGCTGCGAGTATCTAAGTAGTCGTCGTGCATGGATAAAATGCAATGTTTCAAACAGATCTGATGAATTCACCTACTTTGAAAAAGTGTGCGTTAAGGGAGTCATTTTGACACAAAGCGGAAATCTACAGTCAAGCGTCAATCAGCAGACAGCCGTGTGTTCTTTAGTCATGAGCCTGTTGTCAAAACGGCAGAAAAAAATGGTCACAAACGAAATATTGTTTCTACACTTAAAATGAACAAAGAAAAAATGAGCTAGCCTGATATAAGTCATGTTCATGACGATGCAAATGTAACGAGATTTCGAACTGTTCTGTTGCACACGTTGGGACTCATTTTATTTTTCTACAAGAATCATTTGCCATGACGGGAATCGAACCCGGGCCGCCCTGCGTTACAAGGCAGATTCCTATCCGCTAGACCATTTGGGAAGATTTCATATGTAGACCCTAAGATATCTAAGTGTCATTTCGATGAGGTCTGTATCAGAGGCCAAAGAGCACACCAAACAAATAATCATGTGTTTAAATATCCTTGTCGTTTTGAAAAATTACCATTGTCACCTGCACAGGAATGCCATGCGGCCAACATTGACGAAATGTTCTTCTCAAATCTGTCATTAACACTGTTTTCCACACGCTTTTTTCATTGCATTGCCATATAATCAATTGGTCATTGATGCGTCACGAATAACGACAATGCGTCGAAAATTAAAGAAATGTAAACATGAATTATGTTATTACTGTCTAAGCATCGCAAAGCTGTATGCGTAAAGGCGTCTGACGTCACAGTGGCTTGCCTGAAACAAAGGAATTAGAGAAACATGTGCTTACAGGGGCGTCGAACCGCCTTCTCCCGCTGATGGAGCAAAGTTGCTACAGTGACAAAGACAAGCTCCGCGCTCATGGGCAATTTATATGGGGCAACTGTGCTGCGAGTATCTAAGCAGTCGTCGTGCATGGATAAAATGCAATGTTTCAAACAGATCTGATGAATTCACCTACTTTGAAAAAGTGTGCGTTAGGAAGTTCTTTTGACACAAAGCGAAAATCTACAGTCAAGCGTCAATCAGCAGACAGCCGTGTGTTCTTTAGTCATGAGCCTGTTGTCAAAACGGCAGAAAAAAATGGTCACAAACGAAATATTGTTTCTACACTTAAAATGAACAAAGAAAAAATGAGCTAGCCTGATATAAGTCATGTTCATGACGATGCAAATGTAACGAGATTTCGAACTGTTCTGTTGCACACGTTGGGACTCATTTTATTTTTCTACAAAAAACACTTACCATGACGGGAATCGAACCCGGGCCTCCCTGCGTTACAAGGTAGATGCCTATCAGCTAGACCATTTGGGAAAACTTGGTATGTACACCCTAAGATATCTAAGTGTCATTTCGATGAGGTCTGTAGCAGAGGCCATAGAGCATAGCAAACAAATAATCATGTGTTTAAATATCCTTGTCGTTTTGAAAAATTACCATTGTCACCTGCACAGGAATGCCATGCGGCCAACATTGAAGAAATGTGCTTCTCAAATCTGTCATTAACACTGTTTTCCACACGCTTTTTTCATTGCATTGCCATATAATCAATTGGTCATTGATGCGTCACGAATAACGACAATGCGTCGAAAATTAAAGAAATGTAAACATGAATTATGTTATTACTGTCTAAGCATCGCAAAGCTGTATGCGTAAAGGCGTCTGACGTCACAGTGGCTTGCCTGAAACAAAGGAATCAGAGAAACATGTGCTTACAGGGGCGTCGAAGCGCCTTCTCCCGCTGATGGAGCAAAGTTGCGACAGTGACAAAGACAAGCTCCGCGCTCATGGGCAATTTATATGGGGCAACTGTGCTGCGAGTATCTAAGCAGTCGTCGTGCATGGATAAAATGCAATGTTTCAAACAGATCTGATGAATTCACCTACTTTGAAAAAGTGTGCGTTAGGAAGTTCTTTTGACACAAAGCGAAAATCTACAGTCAAGCGTCAATCAGCAGACAGCCGTGTGTTCTTTAGTCATGAGCCTGTTGTCAAAACGGCAGAAAAAAATGGTCACAAACGAAATATTGTTTCTACACTTAAAATGAACAAAGAAAAAATGAGCTAGCCTGATATAAGTCATGTTCATGACGATGCAAATGTAACGAGATTTCGAACTGTTCTGTTGCACACGTTGGGACTCATTTTATTTTTCTACAAAAAATATTTGCCATGACGGGAATCGAACCCAGGCCGCCCTGCGTTACAAGGTAGATGCCTATCCGCTAGACCATTTAAGAAAACTTGATATGTACACCCTAAGATATCTAAGTGTCATTTCGATGAGGTCTGTAGCAGAGGCCATAGAGCACAGCAAACAAATAATCATGTGTTTAAATATCCTTGTCGTTTTGAAAAATTACCATTGTCACCTGCACAGGAATGCCATGCGGCCAACATTGAAGAAATGTGCTTCTCAAATCTGTCATTAACACTGTTTTCCACACGCTTTTTTCATTGCATTGCCATATAATCAATTGGTCATTGATGCGTCACGAATAACGACAATGCGTCGAAAATTAAAGAAATGTAAACATGAATTATGTTATTACTGTCTAAGCATCGCAAAGCTGTATGCGTAAAGGCGTCTGACGTCACAGTGGCTTGCCTGAAACAAAGGAATTAGAGAAACATGTGCTTACAGGGGCGACGAACCGCCTTCTCCCGCTGATGGAGCAAAGTTGCTACAGTGACAAAGACAAGCTCCGCGCTCATGGGCAATTTATATGGGGCAACTGTGCTGCGAGTATCTAAGCAGTCGTCGTGCATGGATAAAATGCAATGTTTCAAACAGATCTGATGAATTCACCTACTTTGAAAAAGTGTGCGTTAGGAAGTTCTTTTGACACAAAGCGAAAATCTACAGTCAAGCGTCAATCAGCAGACAGCCGTGTGTTCTTTAGTCATGAGCCTGTTGTCAAAACGGCAGAAAAAAATGTTCACAAACGAAATATTGTTTCTACACTTAAAATGAACAAAGAAAAAATTAGCTAGCCTGATATAAGTCATGTTCATGACGATGCAAATGTAACGAGATTTCGAACTGTTCTGTTGCACACGTTGGGACTCATTTTATTTTTCTACAAAAAACATTTGCCATGACGGGAATCGAACCCGGGCCGCCCTGCGTGACAAGGCAGATTCCTATCAGCTAGACCATTTGGGAAAACTTGGTATGTACACCCTAAGATATCTAAGTGTCATTTCGATGAGGTCTGTAGCAGAGGCCATAGAGCATAGCAAACAAATAATCATGTGTTTAAATATCCTTGTCGTTTTGAAAAATTACCATTGTCACCTGCACAGGAATGCCATGCGGCCAACATTGAAGAAATGTGCTTCTCAAATCTGTCATTAACACTGTTTTCCACACGCTTTTTTCATTGCATTGCCATATAATCAATTGGTCATTGATGCGTCACGAATAACGACAATGCGTCGAAAATTAAAGAAATGTAAACATGAATTATGTTATTACTGTCTAAGCATCGCAAAGCTGTATGCGTAAAGGCGTCTGACGTCACAGTGGCTTGCCTGAAACAAAGGAATCAGAGAAACATGTGCTTACAGGGGCGTCGAAGCGCCTTCTCCCGCTGATGGAGCAAAGTTGCGACAGTGACAAAGACAAGCTCCGCGCTCATGGGCAATTTATATGGGGCAACTGTGCTGCGAGTATCTAAGCAGTCGTCGTGCATGGATAAAATGCAATGTTTCAAACAGATCTGATGAATTCACCTACTTTGAAAAAGTGTGCGTTAGGAAGTTCTTTTGACACAAAGCGAAAATCTACAGTCAAGCGTCAATCAGCAGACAGCCGTGTGTTCTTTAGTCATGAGCCTATTGTCAAAACGGCAGAAAAAAATGGTCACAAACGAAATATTGTTTCTACACTTAAAATGAACAAAGAAAAAATGAGCTAGCCTGATATAAGTCATGTTCATGACGATGCAAATGTAACGAGATTTCGAACTGTTCTGTTGCACACGTTGGGACTCATTTTATTTTTCTACAAAAAATATTTGCCATGACGGGAATCGAACCCAGGCCGCCCTGCGTTACAAGGTAGATGCCTATCCGCTAGACCATTTAAGAAAACTTGATATGTACACCCTAAGATATCTAAGTGTCATTTCGATGAGGTCTGTAGCAGAGGCCATAGAGCACAGCAAACAAATAATCATGTGTTTAAATATCCTTGTCGTTTTGAAAAATTACCATTGTCACCTGCACAGGAATGCCATGCGGCCAACATTGAAGAAATGTGCTTCTCAAATCTGTCATTAACACTGTTTTCCACACGCTTTTTTCATTGCATTGCCATATAATCAATTGGTCATTGATGCGTCACGAATAACGACAATGCGTCGAAAATTAAAGAAATGTAAACATGAATTATGTTATTACTGTCTAAGCATCGCAAATCTGTATGCGTAAAGGCGTCTGACGTCACAGTGGCTTGCCTGAAACAAAGGAATTAGAGAAACATGTGCTTACAGGGGCGACGAACCGCCTTCTCCCGCTGATGGAGCAAAGTTGCTACAGTGACAAAGACAAGCTCCGCGCTCATGGGCAATTTATATGGGGCAACTGTGCTGCGAGTATCTAAGCAGTCGTCGTGCATGGATAAAATGCAATGTTTCAAACAGATCTGATGAATTCACCTACTTTGAAAAAGTGTGCGTTAGGAAGTTCTTTTGACACAAAGCGAAAATCTACAGTCAAGCGTCAATCAGCAGACAGCCGTGTGTTCTTTAGTCATGAGCCTGTTGTCAAAACGGCAGAAAAAAATGTTCACAAACGAAATATTGTTTCTACACTTAAAATGAACAAAGAAAAAATTAGCTAGCCTGATATAAGTCATGTTCATGACGATGCAAATGTAACGAGATTTCGAACTGTTCTGTTGCACACGTTGGGACTCATTTTATTTTTCTACAAAAAACATTTGCCATGACGGGAATCGAACCCGGGCCGCCCTGCGTTACAAGGCAGATTCCTATCCGCTAGACCATTTGGGAAGACTTGATATGTACACCCTAAGATATCTAAGTGTCATTTCGATGAGGTCTGTAGCAGAGGCCATAGAGCACAGCAAACAAATAATCATGTGTTTAAATATCCTTGTCGTTTTGAAAAATTACCATTGTCACCTGCACAGGAATGCCATGCGGCCAACATTGAAGAAATGTGCTTCTCAAATCTGTCATTAACACTGTTTTCCACACGCTTTTTTCATTGCATTGCCATATAATCAATTGGTCATTGATGCGTCACGAATAACGACAATGCGTCGAAAATTAAAGAAATGTAAACATGAATTATGTTATTACTGTCTAAGCATCGCAAAGCTGTATGCGCAAAGGCGTCTGACGTCACTGTGGCTTGCCTGAAACAAAGGAATTAGAGAAACATGTGCTTACAGGGGCGTCGAACCGGCTTGTCCCCTTGATGGAGCAAAGTTGCTACAATGACAAAGACAAGCTCCGCGCTCATGGGCAATTTATATGGGGCAACTGTGCTGCGAGTATCTAAGCAGTCGTCGTGCATGGATAAAATGCAATGTTTCAAACAGATCTGATGAATTCACCTACTTTGAAAAAGTGTGTGTTAGGGAGTCCTTTTGAAACAAAGCGAAAATCTACAGTCAAGCGTCAATCAGCAGACAGCCGTGTGTTCTTTAGTCATGAGCCTGTTGTCAAAACGGCAGAAAAAAATGGTCACTAACGAAATATTGTTTCTTCACTTAAAATGAACAAAGAAAAAAATGAGCTAGCCTGATATAAGTCATGTTCATGACGATGCAAATGTAACGAGATTTCGAACTGTTCTGTTGCACACGTTGGGACTCATTTTATTTTTCGACAAGAATCATTTGCCATGACGGGAATCGAACCCGGGACTCCCTGCGTTACAAGGCAGATTCCTATCCGCTAGACCATTTGGGAAGACTTGATATGTAAACCCTAAGATATCTAAGTGTCATTTCGATGAGGTCTGTAGCAGAGGCCATAGAGCACACCAAACAAATAATCATGTGTTTAAATATCCTTGTCGTTTTGAAAAATTACCATTGTCACCTGCACAGGAATGCCATGCGGCCAACATTGAAGAAATGTGCTTCTCAAATCTGTCATTAACACTGTTTTCCACACGCTTTTTTCATTGCATTGCCATATAATCAATTGGTCATTGATGCGTCACGAATAACGACAATGCGTCGAAAATTAAAGAAATGTAAACATGAATTATGTTATTACTGTCTAAGCATCGCAAAGCTGTATGCGTAAAGGCGTCTGACGTCACTGTGGCTTGCCTGAAACAAAGGAATTCGAGAAACATGTGCTTACCGGGGCGTCGAACCGGCTTGTCCCCCTGATGGAGCAAAGTTGCTACAGTGACAAAGACAAGCTCCGCGCTCATGGGCAATTTATATGGGGCAACTGTGCTGCGAGTATCTAAGCTGTCGTCGTGCATGGATAAAATGCAATGTTTCAAACAGATCTGATGAATTCACCTACTTTGAAAAAGTGTGCGTTAGGGAGTTCTTTTGACACAAAGCGAAAATCTACAGTCAAGCGTCAATCAGCAGACAGCTGTGTGTTCTTTAGTAATGAGCCTGTTGTCAAAACGGCAGAAAAAAATGTTCACAAACGAAATATTGTTTCTACACTTAAAATGAACAAAGAAAAAATTAGCTAGCCTGATATAAGTCATGTTCATGACGATGCAAATGTAACGAGATTTCGAACTGTTCTGTTGCACACGTTGGGACTCATTTTATTTTTCTACAAAAAATATTTGCCATGACGGGAATCGAACCCAGGCCGCCCTGCGTTACAAGGTAGATGCCTATCCGCTAGACCATTTGAGAAAACTTGATATGTACACCCTAAGATATCTAAGTGTCATTTCGATGAGGTCTGTAGCAGAGGCCATAGAGCACAGCAAACAAATAATCATGTGTTTAAATATCCTTGTCGTTTTGAAAAATTACCATTGTCACCTGCACAGGAATGCCATGCGGCCAACATTGAAGAAATGTGCTTCTCAAATCTGTCATTAACACTGTTTTCCACACGCTTTTTTCATTGCATTGCCATATAATCAATTGGTCATTGATGCGTCACGAATAACGACAATGCGTCGAAAATTAAAGAAATGTAAACATGAATTATGTTATTACTGTCTAAGCATCGCAAAGCTGTATGCGTAAAGGCGTCTGACGTCACAGTGGCTTGCCTGAAACAAAGGAATTAGAGAAACATGTGCTTACAGGGGCGTCGAACCGGCTTGTCCCCTTGATGGAGCAAAGTTGCTACAATGACAAAGACAAGCTCCGCCCTCATGGGCAATTTATATGGGGCAACTGTGCTGCGAGTATCTAAGCAGTCGTCGTGCATGGATAAAATGCAATGTTTCAAACAGATCTGATGAATTCACCTACTTTGAAAAAGTGTGTGTTAGGGAGTCCTTTTGAAACAAAGCGAAAATCTACAGTCAAGCGTCAATCAGCAGACAGCCGTGTGTTCTTTAGTCATGAGCCTGTTGTCAAAACGGCAGAAAAAAATGGTCACTAACGAAATATTGTTTCTACACTTAAAATGAACAAAGAAAAAAATGAGCTAGCCTGATATAAGTCATGTTCATGACATGCAAATGTAACGAGATTTCGAACTGTTCTGTTGCACACGTTGGGACTCATTTTATTTTTCGACAAGAATCATTTGCCATGACGGGAATTGAACCCGGGACTCCCTGCGTTACAAGGCAGATTCCTATCCGCTAGACCATTTGGGAAGACTTGATATGTAAACCCTAAGATATCTAAGTGTCATTTCGATGAGGTCTGTAGCAGAGGCCATAGAGCACACCAAACAAATAATCATGTGTTTAAATATCCTTGTCGTTTTGAAAAATTACCATTGTCACCTGCACAGGAATGCCATGCGGCCAACATTGAAGAAATGTGCTTCTCAAATCTGTCATTAAGACTGTTTTCCACACGCTTTTTTCATTGCATTGCCATATAATCAATTGGTCATTGATGTCACGAATAACGACAATGCGTCGAAAATTAAAGAAATGTAAACATGAATTATGTTATTACTGTCTAAGCATCGCAAAGCTGTATGCGTAAAGGCGTCTGACGTCACTGTGGCTTGCCTGAAACAAAGGAATTCGAGAAACATGTGCTTACCGGGGCGTCGAACCGGCTTGTCCCCCTGATGGAGCAAAGTTGCTACAGTGACAAAGACAAGCTCCGCGCTCATGGGCAATTTATATGGGGCAACTGTGCTGCGAGTATCTAAGCTGTCGTCGTGCATGGATAAAATGCAATGTTTCAAACAGATCTGATGAATTCACCTACTTTGAAAAAGTGTGCGTTAAGGGAGTCATTTTGACACAAAGCGGAAATCTACAGTCAAGCGTCAATCAGCAGACAGCCGTGTGTTCTTTAGTCATGAGCCTGTTGTCAAAACGGCAGAAAAAAATGGTCACAAACGAAATATTGTTTCTACACTTAAAATGAACAAAGAAAAAATGAGCTAGCCTGATATAAGTCATGTTCATGACGATGCAAATGTAACGAGATTTCGAACTGTTCTGTTGCACACGTTGGGACTCATTTTATTTTTCTACAAGAATCATTTGCCATGACGGGAATCGAACCCGGGCCGCCCTGCGTTACAAGGCAGATTCCTATCCGCTAGACCATTTGGGAAGATTTCATATGTAGACCCTAAGATATCTAAGTGTCATTTCGATGAGGTCTGTATCAGAGGCCAAAGAGCACACCAAACAAATAATCATGTGTTTAAATATCCTTGTCGTTTTGAAAAATTACCATTGTCACCTGCACAGGAATGCCATGCGGCCAACATTGAAGAAATGTTCTTCTCAAATCTGTCATTAACACTGTTTTCCACACGCTTTTTTCATTGCATTGCCATATAATCAATTGGTCATTGATGCGTCACGAATAACGACAATGCGTCGAAAATTAAAGAAATGTAAACATGAATTATGTTATTACTGTCTAAGCATCGCAAAGCTGTATGCGTAAAGGCGTCTGACGTCACAGTGGCTTGCCTGAAACAAAGGAATTAGAGAAACATGTGCTTACAGGGGCGTCGAACCGCCTTCTCCCGCTGATGGAGCAAAGTTGCTACAGTGACAAAGACAAGCTCCGCGCTCATGGGCAATTTATATGGGGCAACTGTGCTGCGAGTATCTAAGCAGTCGTCGTGCATGGATAAAATGCAATGTTTCAAACAGATCTGATGAATTCACCTACTTTGAAAAAGTGTGCGTTAGGAAGTTCTTTTGACACAAAGCGAAAATCTACAGTCAAGCGTCAATCAGCAGACAGCCGTGTGTTCTTTAGTCATGAGCCTGTTGTCAAAACGGCAGAAAAAAATGGTCACAAACGAAATATTGTTTCTACACTTAAATTGAACAAAGAAAAAATGAGCTAGCCTGATATAAGTCATGTTCATGACGATGCAAATGTAACGAGATTTCGAACTGTTCTGTTGCACACGTTGGGACTCATTTTATTTTTCTACAAAAAACACTTACCATGACGGGAATCGAACCCGGGCCTCCCTGCGTTACAAGGTAGATGCCTATCAGCTAGACCATTTGGGAAAACTTGATATGTACACCCTAAGATATCTAAGTGTCATTTCGATGAGGTCTGTAGCAGAGGCCATAGAGCATAGCAAACAAATAATCATGTGTTTAAATATCCTTGTCGTTTTGAAAAATTACCATTGTCACCTGCACAGGAATGCCATGCGGCCAACATTGAAGAAATGTGCTTCTCAAATCTGTCATTAACACTGTTTTCCACACGCTTTTTTCATTGCATTGCCATATAATCAATTGGTCATTGATGCGTCACGAATAACGACAATGCGTCGAAAATTAAAGAAATGTAAACATGAATTATGTTATTACTGTCTAAGCATCGCAAAGCTGTATGCGTAAAGGCGTCTGACGTCACAGTGGCTTGCCTGAAACAAAGGAATCAGAGAAACATGTGCTTACAGGGGCGTCGAAGCGCCTTCTCCCGCTGATGGAGCAAAGTTGCGACAGTGACAAAGACAAGCTCCGCGCTCATGGGCAATTTATATGGGGCAACTGTGCTGCGAGTATCTAAGCAGTCGTCGTGCATGGATAAAATGCAATGTTTCAAACAGATTTGATGAATTCACCTACTTTGAAAAAGTGTGCGTTAGGAAGTTCTTTTGACACAAAGCGAAAATCTACAGTCAAGCGTCAATCAGCAGACAGCCGTGTGTTCTTTAGTCATGAGCCTGTTGTCAAAACGGCAGAAAAAAATGGTCACAAACGAAATATTGTTTCTACACTTAAAATGAACAAAGAAAAAATGAGCTAGCCTGATATAAGTCATGTTCATGACGATGCAAATGTAACGAGATTTCGAACTGTTCTGTTGCACACGTTGGGACTCATTTTATTTTTCTACAAAAAACACTTGCCATGACGGGAATCGAACCCGGGCCTCCCTGCGTTACAAGGTAGATGCCTATCAGCTAGACCATTTGGGAAGACTTGACATGTACACCCTAAGATATCTAAGTGTCATTTCGATGAGGTCTGTAGCAGAGGCCATAGAGCACAGCAAACAAATAATCATGTGTTTAAATATCCTTGTCGTTTTGAAAAGTTACCATTGTCACCTGCACAGGAATGCCATGCGGCCAACATTGAAGAAATGTGCTTCTCAAATCTGTCATTAACACTGTTTTCCACACGCTTTTTTCATTGCATTGCCATTTAATCAATTGGTCATTGATGCGTCACGAATAACGACAATGCGTCGAAAATTAAAGAAATGTAAACATGAATTATGTTATTACTGTCTAAGCATCGCAAAGCTGTATGCGTAAAGGCGTCTGACATCACAGTGGCTTGCCTGAAACAAAGGAATTAGAGAAACATGTGCTTACAGGGGCGTCGAACCGCCTTCTCCCGCTGATGGAGCAAAGTTGCTACAGTGACAAAGACAAGCTCCGCGCTCATGGGCAATTTATATGAGGCAACTGTGCTGCGAGTATCTAAGTAGTCGTCGTGCATGGATAAAATGCAATGTTTCAAACAGATCTGATGAATTCACCTACTTTGAAAAAGTGTGCGTTAGGGAGTTCTTTTGACACAAAGCGAAAATGTACAGTCAAGCGTCAATCAGCAGACAGCCGTGTGTTCTTTAGTCATGAGCCTGTTGTCAAAACGGCAGAAAAAAATGTTCACAAACGAAATATTGTTTCTACACTTAAAATGAACAAAGAAAAAATTAGCTAGCCTGATATAAGTCATGTTCATGACGATGCAAATGTAACGAGATTTCGAACTGTTCTGTTGCACACGTTGGGACTCATTTTATTTTTCTACAAAAAACATTTGCCATGACGGGAATCGAACCCGGGCCTCCCTGCGTTACAAGGTAGATGCCTATCCGCAAGACCATTTGGGAAAACTTGATATGTACACCCTAAGATATCTAAGTGTCATTTCGATGAGGTCTGTAGCAGAGGCCATAGAGCACAGCAAACAAATAATCATGTGTTTAAATATCCTTGTCGTTTTGAAAAGTTACCATTGTCACCTGCACAGGAATGCCATGCGGCCAACATTGAAGAAATGTGCTTCTCAAATCTGTCATTAACACTGTTTTCCACACGCTTTTTTCATTGCATTGCCATTTAATCAATTGGTCATTGATGCGTCACGAATAACGACAATGCGTCGAAAATTAAAGAAATGTAAACATGAATTATGTTATTACTGTCTAAGCATCGCAAAGCTGTATGCGTAAAGGCGTCTGACGTCACAGTGGCTTGCCTGAAACAAAGGAATTAGAGAAACATGTGCTTACAGGGGCGTCGAACCGCCTTCTCCCGCTGATGGAGCAAAGTTGCTACAGTGACAAAGACAAGCTCCGCGCTCATGGGCAATTTATATGAGGCAACTGTGCTGCGAGTATCTAAGTAGTCGTCGTGCATGGATAAAATGCAATGTTTCAAACAGATCTGATGAATTCACCTACTTTGAAAAAGTGTGCGTTAGGGAGTTCTTTTGACACAAAGCGAAAATCTACAGTCAAGCGTCAATCAGCAAACAGTCGTGTGTTCTTTAGTAATGAGCCTGTTGTCAAAACGGCAGAAAAAAATGTTCACAAACGAAATATTGTTTCTACACTTAAAATGAACAAAGAAAAAATTAGCTAGCCTGATATAAGTCATGTTCATGACGATGCAAATGTAACGAGATTTCGAACTGTTCTGTTGCACACGTTGGGACTCATTTTATTTTTCTACAAAAAACATTTGCCATGACGGGAATCAAACCCGGGCCGCCCTGCGTTACAAGGTAGATGCCTATCCGCTAGACCATTTGGGAAAACTTGACATGTACACCCTAAGATATCTAAGTGTCATTTCGATGAGGTCTGTAGCAGAGGCCATAGAGCACAGCAAACAAATAATCATGTGTTTAAATATCCTTGTCGTTTTGAAAAGTTACCATTGTCACCTGCACAGGAATGCCATGCGGCCAACATTGAAGAAATGTGCTTCTCAAATCTGTCATTAACACTGTTTTCCACACGCTTTTTTCATTGCATTGCCATTTAATCAATTGGTCATTGATGCGTCACGAATAACGACAATGCGTCGAAAATTAAAGAAATGTAAACATGAATTATGTTATTACTGTCTAAGCATCGCAAAGCTGTATGCGTAAAGGCGTCTGACGTCACAGTGGCTTGCCTGAAACAAAGGAATTAGAGAAACATGTGCTTACAGGGGCGTCGAACCGCCTTCTCCCGCTGATGGAGCAAAGTTGCTACAGTGACAAAGACAAGCTCCGCGCTCATGGGCAATTTATATGAGGCAACTGTGCTGCGAGTATCTAAGTAGTCGTCGTGCATGGATAAAATGCAATGTTTCAAACAGATCTGATGAATTCACCTACTTTGAAAAAGTGTGCGTTAGGGAGTTCTTTTGACACAAAGCGAAAATCTACAGTCAAGCGTCAATCAGCAGACAGCCGTGTGTTCTTTAGTCATGAGCCTGTTGTCAAAACGGCAGAAAAAAATGTTCACAAACGAAATATTGTTTCTACACTTAAAATGAACAAAGAAAAAATTAGCTAGCCTGATATAAGTCATGTTCATGACGATGCAAATGTAACGAGATTTCGAACTGTTCTGTTGCACACGTTGGGACTCATTTTATTTTTCTACAAAAAACATTTGCCATGACGGGAATCGAACCCGGGCCGCCATGGTTTACAAGGTAGATGCCTATCCGCTATACCATTTGGGAAAACTTGATATGTATACCCTAAGATATCTAAGTGTCATTTCGAAGAGGTCTGTAGCATAGGCCATAGAGCACAGCAAACAAATAATCATGTGTATAAATATCCTTGTCGTTTTGAAAAATTACCATTGTCACCTGCACAGGAATGCCATGCGGCCAACATTGAAGAAATGTGCTTCTCAAATCTGTCATTAACACTGTTTTCCACACGCTTTTTTCATTGCATTGCCATATAATCAATTGGTCATTGATGCGTCACGAATAACGACAATGCGTCGAAAATTAAAGAAATGTAAACATGAATTATGTTATTACTGTCTAAGCATCGCAAAGCTGTATGCGTAAAGACGTCTGACGTCACAGTGGCTTGCCTGAAACAAAGGAATTAGAGAAACATGTGCTTACAGGGGCGTCGAACCGCCTTCTCCCGCTGATGGAGCAAAGTTGCTACAGTGACAAAGACAAGCTTCGCGCTCATGGGCAATTTATATGAGGCAACTGTGCTGCGAGTATCTAAGTAGTCGTCGTGCATGGATAAAATGCAATGTTTCAAACAGATCTGATGAATTCACCTACTTTGAAAAAGTGTGCGTTAGGGAGTTCTTTTGACACAAAGCGAAAATCTACAGTCAAGCGTCAATCAGCAGACAGTCGTGTGTTCTTTAGTAATGAGCCTGTTGTCAAAACGGCAGAAAAAAATGTTCACAAACGAAATATTGTTTCTACACTTAAAATGAACAAAGAAAAAATTAGCTAGCCTGATATAAGTCATGTTCATGACGATGCAAATGTAACGAGATTTCGAACTGTTCTGTTGCACACGTTGGGACTCATTTTATTTTTCTACAAAAAACATTTGCCATGACGGGAATCGAACCCGGGCCCCCCTGCATTACAAGGTAGATGCCTATCCGCTAGACCATTTGGGAAGACTTGATAGGTACACCCTAAGATATCTAAGTGTCATTTCGATGAGGTCTGTAGCAGAGGCCATAGAGCACAGCAAACAAATAATCATGTGTTTAAATATCCTTGTCGTTTTGAAAAATTACCATTGTCACCTGCACAGGAATGCCATGCGGCCAACATTGAAGAAATGTGCTTCTCAAATCTGTCATTAACACTGTTTTCCACACGCTTTTTTCATTGCATTGCCATTTAATCAATTGGTCATTGATGCGTCACGAATAACGACAATGCGTCGAAAATTAAAGAAATGTAAACATGAATTATGTTATTACTGTCTAAGCATCGCAAAGCTGTATGCGTAAAGGCGTCTGACGTCACAGTGGCTTGCCTGAAACAAAGGAATTAGAGAAACATGTGCTTACAGGGGCGTCGAACCGCCTTCTCCCGCTGATGGAGCAAAGTTGCTACAGTGACAAAGACAAGCTCCGCGCTCATGGGCAATTTATATGAGGCAACTGTGCTGCGAGTATCTAAGTAGTCGTCGTGCATGGATAAAATGCAATGTTTCAAACAGATCTGATGAATTCACCTACTTTGAAAAAGTGTGCGTTAGGGAGTTCTTTTGACACAAAGCGAAAATCTACAGTCAAGCGTCAATCAGCAAACAGTCGTGTGTTCTTTAGTAATGAGCCTGTTGTCAAAACGGCAGAAAAAAATGTTCACAAACGAAATATTGTTTCTACACTTAAAATGAACAAAGAAAAAATTAGCTAGCCTGATATAAGTCATGTTCATGACGATGCAAATGTAACGAGATTTCGAACTGTTCTGTTGCACACGTTGGGACTCATTTTATTTTTCTACAAAAAACATTTGCCATGACGGGAATCGAACCCGGGCCTCCCTGCGTTACAAGGTAGATGCCTATCCGCAAGACCATTTGGGAAAACTTGATATGTACACCCTAAGATATCTAAGTGTCATTTCGATGAGGTCTGTAGCAGAGGCCATAGAGCACAGCAAACAAATAATCATGTGTTTAAATATCCTTGTCGTTTTGAAAAGTTACCATTGTCACCTGCACAGGAATGCCATGCGGCCAACATTGAAGAAATGTGCTTCTCAAATCTGTCATTAACACTGTTTTCCACACGCTTTTTTCATTGCATTGCCATTTAATCAATTGGTCATTGATGCGTCACGAATAACGACAATGCGTCGAAAATTAAAGAAATGTAAACATGAATTATGTTATTACTGTCTAAGCATCGCAAAGCTGTATGCGTAAAGGCGTCTGACGTCACAGTGGCTTGCCTGAAACAAAGGAATTAGAGAAACATGTGCTTACAGGGGCGTCGAACCGCCTTCTCCCGCTGATGGAGCAAAGTTGCTACAGTGACAAAGACAAGCTCCGCGCTCATGGGCAATTTATATGAGGCAACTGTGCTGCGAGTATCTAAGTAGTCGTCGTGCATGGATAAAATGCAATGTTTCAAACAGATCTGATGAATTCACCTACTTTGAAAAAGTGTGCGTTAGGGAGTTCTTTTGACACAAAGCGAAAATCTACAGTCAAGCGTCAATCAGCAAACAGTCGTGTGTTCTTTAGTAATGAGCCTGTTGTCAAAACGGCAGAAAAAAATGTTCACAAACGAAATATTGTTTCTACACTTAAAATGAACAAAGAAAAAATTAGCTAGCCTGATATAAGTCATGTTCATGACGATGCAAATGTAACGAGATTTCGAACTGTTCTGTTGCACACGTTGGGACTCATTTTATTTTTCTACAAAAAACATTTGCCATGACGGGAATCAAACCCGGGCCGCCCTGCGTTACAAGGTAGATGCCTATCCGCTAGACCATTTGGGAAAACTTGACATGTACACCCTAAGATATCTAAGTGTCATTTCGATGAGGTCTGTAGCAGAGGCCATAGAGCACAGCAAACAAATAATCATGTGTTTAAATATCCTTGTCGTTTTGAAAAGTTACCATTGTCACCTGCACAGGAATGCCATGCGGCCAACATTGAAGAAATGTGCTTCTCAAATCTGTCATTAACACTGTTTTCCACACGCTTTTTTCATTGCATTGCCATTTAATCAATTGGTCATTGATGCGTCACGAATAACGACAATGCGTCGAAAATTAAAGAAATGTAAACATGAATTATGTTATTACTGTCTAAGCATCGCAAAGCTGTATGCGTAAAGGCGTCTGACGTCACAGTGGCTTGCCTGAAACAAAGGAATTAGAGAAACATGTGCTTACAGGGGCGTCGAACCGCCTTCTCCCGCTGATGGAGCAAAGTTGCTACAGTGACAAAGACAAGCTCCGCGCTCATGGGCAATTTATATGAGGCAACTGTGCTGCGAGTATCTAAGTAGTCGTCGTGCATGGATAAAATGCAATGTTTCAAACAGATCTGATGAATTCACCTACTTTGAAAAAGTGTGCGTTAGGGAGTTCTTTTGACACAAAGCGAAAATCTACAGTCAAGCGTCAATCAGCAGACAGCCGTGTGTTCTTTAGTCATGAGCCTGTTGTCAAAACGGCAGAAAAAAATGTTCACAAACGAAATATTGTTTCTACACTTAAAATGAACAAAGAAAAAATTAGCTAGCCTGATATAAGTCATGTTCATGACGATGCAAATGTAACGAGATTTCGAACTGTTCTGTTGCACACGTTGGGACTCATTTTATTTTTCTACAAAAAACATTTGCCATGACGGGAATCGAACCCGGGCCGCCATGGTTTACAAGGTAGATGCCTATCCGCTATACCATTTGGGAAAACTTGATATGTATACCCTAAGATATCTAAGTGTCATTTCGAAGAGGTCTGTAGCATAGGCCATAGAGCACAGCAAACAAATAATCATGTGTATAAATATCCTTGTCGTTTTGAAAAATTACCATTGTCACCTGCACAGGAATGCCATGCGGCCAACATTGAAGAAATGTGCTTCTCAAATCTGTCATTAACACTGTTTTCCACACGCTTTTTTCATTGCATTGCCATATAATCAATTGGTCATTGATGCGTCACGAATAACGACAATGCGTCGAAAATTAAAGAAATGTAAACATGAATTATGTTATTACTGTCTAAGCATCGCAAAGCTGTATGCGTAAAGACGTCTGACGTCACAGTGGCTTGCCTGAAACAAAGGAATTAGAGAAACATGTGCTTACAGGGGCGTCGAACCGCCTTCTCCCGCTGATGGAGCAAAGTTGCTACAGTGACAAAGACAAGCTTCGCGCTCATGGGCAATTTATATGAGGCAACTGTGCTGCGAGTATCTAAGTAGTCGTCGTGCATGGATAAAATGCAATGTTTCAAACAGATCTGATGAATTCACCTACTTTGAAAAAGTGTGCGTTAGGGAGTTCTTTTGACACAAAGCGAAAATCTACAGTCAAGCGTCAATCAGCAGACAGTCGTGTGTTCTTTAGTAATGAGCCTGTTGTCAAAACGGCAGAAAAAAATGTTCACAAACGAAATATTGTTTCTACACTTAAAATGAACAAAGAAAAAATTAGCTAGCCTGATATAAGTCATGTTCATGACGATGCAAATGTAACGAGATTTCGAACTGTTCTGTTGCACACGTTGGGACTCATTTTATTTTTCTACAAAAAACATTTGCCATGACGGGAATCGAACCCGGGCCCCCCTGCATTACAAGGTAGATGCCTATCCGCTAGACCATTTGGGAAGACTTGATAGGTACACCCTAAGATATCTAAGTGTCATTTCGATGAGGTCTGTAGCAGAGGCCATAGAGCACAGCAAACAAATAATCATGTGTTTAAATATCCTTGTCGTTTTGAAAAGTTACCATTGTCACCTGCACAGGAATGCCATGCGGCCAACATTGAAGAAATGTGCTTCTCAAATCTGTCATTAACACTGTTTTCCACACGCTTTTTTCATTGCATTGCCATTTAATCAATTGGTCATTGATGCGTCACGAATAACGACAATGCGTCGAAAATTAAAGAAATGTAAACATGAATTATGTTATTACTGTCTAAGCATCGCAAAGCTGTATGCGTAAAGGCGTCTGACGTCACAGTGGCTTGCCTGAAACAAAGGAATTAGAGAAACATGTGCTTACAGGGGCGTCGAACCGCCTTCTCCCGCTGATGGAGCAAAGTTGCTACAGTGACAAAGACAAGCTCCGCGCTCATGGGCAATTTATATGAGGCAACTGTGCTGCGAGTATCTAAGTAGTCGTCGTGCATGGATAAAATGCAATGTTTCAAACAGATCTGATGAATTCACCTACTTTGAAAAAGTGTGCGTTAGGGAGTTCTTTTGACACAAAGCGAAAATCTACAGTCAAGCGTCAATCAGCAAACAGTCGTGTGTTCTTTAGTAATGAGCCTGTTGTCAAAACGGCAGAAAAAAATGTTCACAAACGAAATATTGTTTCTACACTTAAAATGAACAAAGAAAAAATTAGCTAGCCTGATATAAGTCATGTTCATGACGATGCAAATGTAACGAGATTTCGAACTGTTCTGTTGCACACGTTGGGACTCATTTTATTTTTCTACAAAAAACATTTGCCATGACGGGAATCAAACCCGGGCCGCCCTGCGTTACAAGGTAGATGCCTATCCGCTAGACCATTTGGGAAAACTTGACATGTACACCCTAAGATATCTAAGTGTCATTTCGATGAGGTCTGTAGCAGAGGCCATAGAGCACAGCAAACAAATAATCATGTGTTTAAATATCCTTGTCGTTTTGAAAAGTTACCATTGTCACCTGCACAGGAATGCCATGCGGCCAACATTGAAGAAATGTGCTTCTCAAATCTGTCATTAACACTGTTTTCCACACGCTTTTTTCATTGCATTGCCATTTAATCAATTGGTCATTGATGCGTCACGAATAACGACAATGCGTCGAAAATTAAAGAAATGTAAACATGAATTATGTTATTACTGTCTAAGCATCGCAAAGCTGTATGCGTAAAGGCGTCTGACGTCACAGTGGCTTGCCTGAAACAAAGGAATTAGAGAAACATGTGCTTACAGGGGCGTCGAACCGCCTTCTCCCGCTGATGGAGCAAAGTTGCTACAGTGACAAAGACAAGCTCCGCGCTCATGGGCAATTTATATGAGGCAACTGTGCTGCGAGTATCTAAGTAGTCGTCGTGCATGGATAAAATGCAATGTTTCAAACAGATCTGATGAATTCACCTACTTTGAAAAAGTGTGCGTTAGGGAGTTCTTTTGACACAAAGCGAAAATCTACAGTCAAGCGTCAATCAGCAGACAGCCGTGTGTTCTTTAGTCATGAGCCTGTTGTCAAAACGGCAGAAAAAAATGTTCACAAACGAAATATTGTTTCTACACTTAAAATGAACAAAGAAAAAATTAGCTAGCCTGATATAAGTCATGTTCATGACGATGCAAATGTAACGAGATTTCGAACTGTTCTGTTGCACACGTTGGGACTCATTTTATTTTTCTACAAAAAACATTTGCCATGACGGGAATCGAACCCGGGCCGCCATGGTTTACAAGGTAGATGCCTATCCGCTATACCATTTGGGAAAACTTGATATGTATACCCTAAGATATCTAAGTGTCATTTCGAAGAGGTCTGTAGCATAGGCCATAGAGCACAGCAAACAAATAATCATGTGTATAAATATCCTTGTCGTTTTGAAAAATTACCATTGTCACCTGCACAGGAATGCCATGCGGCCAACATTGAAGAAATGTGCTTCTCAAATCTGTCATTAACACTGTTTTCCACACGCTTTTTTCATTGCATTGCCATATAATCAATTGGTCATTGATGCGTCACGAATAACGACAATGCGTCGAAAATTAAAGAAATGTAAACATGAATTATGTTATTACTGTCTAAGCATCGCAAAGCTGTATGCGTAAAGACGTCTGACGTCACAGTGGCTTGCCTGAAACAAAGGAATTAGAGAAACATGTGCTTACAGGGGCGTCGAACCGCCTTCTCCCGCTGATGGAGCAAAGTTGCTACAGTGACAAAGACAAGCTTCGCGCTCATGGGCAATTTATATGAGGCAACTGTGCTGCGAGTATCTAAGTAGTCGTCGTGCATGGATAAAATGCAATGTTTCAAACAGATCTGATGAATTCACCTACTTTGAAAAAGTGTGCGTTAGGGAGTTCTTTTGACACAAAGCGAAAATCTACAGTCAAGCGTCAATCAGCAGACAGTCGTGTGTTCTTTAGTAATGAGCCTGTTGTCAAAACGGCAGAAAAAAATGTTCACAAACGAAATATTGTTTCTACACTTAAAATGAACAAAGAAAAAATTAGCTAGCCTGATATAAGTCATGTTCATGACGATGCAAATGTAACGAGATTTCGAACTGTTCTGTTGCACACGTTGGGACTCATTTTATTTTTCTACAAAAAACATTTGCCATGACGGGAATCGAACCCGGGCCCCCCTGCATTACAAGGTAGATGCCTATCCGCTAGACCATTTGGGAAGACTTGATAGGTACACCCTAAGATATCTAAGTGTCATTTCGATGAGGTCTGTAGCAGAGGCCATAGAGCACAGCAAACAAATAATCATGTGTTGAAATATCCTTGTCGTTTTGAAAAATTACCATTGTCACCTGCACAGGAATGCCATGCGGCCAACATTGAAGAAATGTGCTTCTCAAATCTGTCATTAACACTGTTTTCCACACGCTTTTTTCATTGCATTGCCATATAATCAATTGGTCATTGATGCGTCACGAATAACGACAATGCGTCGAAAATTAAAGAAATGTAAACATGAATTATGTTATTACGGTCTAAGCATCGCAAAGCTGTATGCGTAAAGGCGTCTGACGTCACAGTGGCTTGCCTGAAACAAAGGAATCAGAGAAACATGTGCTTACAGGGGCGTCGAACCGCCTTCTCCCGCTGATGGAGCAAAGTTGCTACAGTGACAAAGACAAGCTCCGCGCTCATGGGCAATTTATATGGGGCAACTGTGCTGCGAGTATCTAAGCAGTCGTCGTGCATGGATAAAATGCAATGTTTCAAACAGATCTGATGAATTCACCTACTTTGAAAAAGTGTGCGTTAGGGAGTTCTTTTGACACAAAGCGAAAATCTACAGTCAAGCGTCAATCAGCAGACAGTCGTGTGTTCTTTAGTAATGAGCCTGTTGTCAAAACGGCAGAAAAAAATGTTCACAAACGAAATATTGTTTCTACACTTAAAATGAACAAAGAAAAAATTAGCTAGCCTGATATAAGTCATGTTCATGACGATGCAAATGTAACGAGATTTCGAACTGTTCTGTTGCACACGTTGGGACTCATTTTATTTTTCTACAAAAATCCTTTGCCATGACGGGAATCGAACCCAGGCCGCCCTGCGTGACAAGGCAGATTCCTATCCGCTAGACCATTTGGGAAGACTTGATATGTACACCCTAAGATATCTAAGTGTCATTTCGATGAGGTCTGTAGCAGAGGCCATAGAGCACAGCAAACAAATAATCATGTGTTGAAATATCCTTGTCGTTTTGAAAAATTACCATTGTCACCTGCACAGGAATGCCCTGCGGCCAACATTGAAGAAATGTGCTTCTCAAATCTGTCATTAACACTGTTTTCCACACGCTTTTTTCATTGCATTGCCATATAATCAATTGGTCATTGATGCGTCACGAATAACGACAATGCGTCGAAAATTAAAGAAATGTAAACATGAATTATGTTATTACGGTCCAAGCATCGCAAAGCTGTATGCGTAAAGGCGTCTGACGTCACAGTGGCTTGCCTGAAACAAAGGAATCAGAGAAACATGTGCTTACAGGGGCGTCGAACCGCCTTCTCCCGCTGATGGAGCAAAGTTGCTACAGTGACAAAGACAAGCTCCGCGCTCATGGGCAATTTATATGGGGCAACTGTGCTGCGAGTATCTAAGCAGTCGTCGTGCATGGATAAAATGCAATGTTTCAAACAGATCTGATGAATTCACCTACTTTGAAAAAGTGTGCGTTAGGGAGTTCTTTTGACACAAAGCGAAAATCTACAGTCAAGCGTCAATCAGCAGACAGTCGTGTGTTCTTTAGTAATGAGCCTGTTGTCAAAACGGCAGAAAAAAATGTTCACAAACGAAATATTGTTTCTACACTTAAAATGAACAAAGAAAAAATTAGCTAGCCTGATATAAGTCATGTTCATGACGATGCAAATGTAACGAGATTTCGAACTGTTCTGTTGCACACGTTGGGACTCATTTTATTTTTCTACAAAAAACATTTGCCATGACGGGAATCGAACCCGGGCCCCCCTGCATTACAAGGTAGATGCCTATCCGCTAGACCATTTGGGAAGACTTGATAGGTACACCCTAAGATATCTAAGTGTCATTTCGATGAGGTCTGTAGCAGAGGCCATAGAGCACAGCAAACAAATAATCATGTGTTGAAATATCCTTGTCGTTTTGAAAAATTACCATTGTCACCTGCACAGGAATGCCATGCGGCCAACATTGAAGAAATGTGCTTCTCAAATCTGTCATTAACACTGTTTTCCACACGCTTTTTTCATTGCATTGCCATATAATCAATTGGTCATTGATGCGTCACGAATAACGACAATGCGTCGAAAATTAAAGAAATGTAAACATGAATTATGTTATTACGGTCTAAGCATCGCAAAGCTGTATGCGTAAAGGCGTCTGACGTCACAGTGGCTTGCCTGAAACAAAGGAATCAGAGAAACATGTGCTTACAGGGGCGTCGAACCGCCTTCTCCCGCTGATGGAGCAAAGTTGCTACAGTGACAAAGACAAGCTCCGCGCTCATGGGCAATTTATATGGGGCAACTGTGCTGCGAGTATCTAAGCAGTCGTCGTGCATGGATAAAATGCAATGTTTCAAACAGATCTGATGAATTCACCTACTTTGAAAAAGTGTGCGTTAGGGAGTTCTTTTGACACAAAGCGAAAATCTACAGTCAAGCGTCAATCAGCAGACAGTCGTGTGTTCTTTAGTAATGAGCCTGTTGTCAAAACGGCAGAAAAAAATGTTCACAAACGAAATATTGTTTCTACACTTAAAATGAACAAAGAAAAAATTAGCTAGCCTGATATAAGTCATGTTCATGACGATGCAAATGTAACGAGATTTCGAACTGTTCTGTTGCACACGTTGGGACTCATTTTATTTTTCTACAAAAATCCTTTGCCATGACGGGAATCGAACCCAGGCCGCCCTGCGTGACAAGGCAGATTCCTATCCGCTAGACCATTTGGGAAGACTTGATATGTACACCCTAAGATATCTAAGTGTCATTTCGATGAGGTCTGTAGCAGAGGCCATAGAGCACAGCAAACAAATAATCATGTGTTTAAATATCCTTGTCGTTTTGAAAAATTACCATTGTCACCTGCACAGGAATGCCCTGCGGCCAACATTGAAGAAATGTGCTTCTCAAATCTGTCATTAACACTGTTTTCCACACGCTTTTTTCATTGCATTGCCATATAATCAATTGGTCATTGATGCGTCACGAATAACGACAATGCGTCGAAAATTAAAGAAATGTAAACATGAATTATGTTATTACGGTCTAAGCATCGCAAAGCTGTATGCGTAAAGGCGTCTGACGTCACAGTGGCTTGCCTGAAACAAAGGAATCAGAGAAACATGTGCTTACAGGGGCGTCGAACTGCCTTCTCCCGCTGATGGAGCAAAGTTGCTACAGTGACAAAGACAAGCTCCGCGCTCATGGGCAATTTATATGGGGCAACTGTGCTGCGAGTATCTAAGCAGTCGTCGTGCATGGATAAAATGCAATGTTTCAAACAGATCTGATGAATTCACCTACTTTGAAAAAGTGTGCGTTAGGGAGTTCTTTTGACACAAAGCGAAAATCTACAGTCAAGCGTCAATCAGCAGACAGTCGTGTGTTCTTTAGTAATGAGCCTGTTGTCAAAACGGCAGAAAAAAATGTTCACAAACGAAATATTGTTTCTACACTTAAAATGAACAAAGAAAAAATTAGCTAGCCTGATATAAGTCATGTTCATGACGATGCAAATGTAACGAGATTTCGAACTGTTCTGTTGCACACGTTGGGACTCATTTTATTTTTCTACAAAAATCCTTTGCCATGACGGGAATCGAACCCGGGCCGCCCTGCGTGACAAGGCAGATTCCTATCCGCTAGACCATTTGGGAAGACTTGATATGTACACCCTAAGATATCTAAGTGTCATTTCGATGAGGTCTGTAGCAGAGGCCATAGAGCACAGCAAACAAATAATCATGTGTTGAAATATCCTTGTCGTTTTGAAAAATTACCATTGTCACCTGCACAGGAATGCCCTGCGGCCAACATTGAAGAAATGTGCTTCTCAAATCTGTCATTAACACTGTTTTCCACACGCTTTTTTCATTGCATTGCCATATAATCAATTGGTCATTGATGCGTCACGAATAACGACAATGCGTCGAAAATTAAAGAAATATAAACATGAATTATGTTATTACTGTCTAAGCATCGCAAAGCTGTATGCGTAAAGGCGTCTGACGTCACAGTGGCTTGCCTGAAACAAAGGAATTAGAGAAACATGTGCTTACAGGGGCGTCGAACCGACTTCTCCCGCTGATGGAGCAAAGTTGCTACAGTGACAAAGACAAGCTCCGCACTCATGGGCAATTTATATGAGGCAACTGTGCTGCGAGTATCTAAGTAGTCGTCGTGCATGGATAAAATGCAATGTTTCAAACAGATCTGATGAATTCACCTACTTTGAAAAAGTGTGCGTTAGGGAGTTCTTTTGACACAAAGCGAAAATCTACAGTCAAGCGTCAATCAGCAGACAGCCGTGTGTTCTTTAGTCATGAGCCTGTTGTCAAAACGGCAGAAAAAAATGTTCACAAACGAAATATTGTTTCTACACTTAAAATGAACAAAGAAAAAATTAGCTAGCCTGATATAAGTCATGTTCATGACGATGCAAATGTAACGAGATTTCGAACTGTTCTGTTGCACACGTTGGGACTCATTTTATTTTTTTACAAAAATCCTTTGCCATGTCGGGAATCGAACCCGGGCCACCCTGCGTGACAAGGCAGATTCCTATCCGCTAGACCATTTGGGAAGACTTGATATGTACACCCTAAGATATCTAAGTGTCATTTCGATGAGGTCTGTAGCAGAGGCCATAGAGCACAGCAAACAAATAATCATGTGTTTAAATATCCTTGTCGTTTTGAAAAATTACCATTGTCACCTGCACAGGAATGCCCTGCGGCCAACATTGAAGAAATGTGCTTCTCAAATCTGTCATTAACACTGTTTTCCACACGCTTTTTTCATTGCATTGCCATATAATCAATTGGTCATTGATGCGTCACGAATAACGACAATGCGTCGAAAATTAAAGAAATGTAAACATGAATTATGTTATTACTGTCTAAGCATCGCAAAGCTGTATGCGTAAAGGCGTCTGACGTCACAGTGGCTTGCCTGAAACAAAGGAATTGGAGAAACATGTGCTTACAGGGGCGTCGAACCGACTTCTCCCGCTGATGGAGCAAAGTTGCTACAGTGACAAAGACAAGCTCCGCACTCATGGGCAATTTATATGAGGCAACTGTGCTGCGAGTATCTAAGTAGTCGTCGTGCATGGATAAAATGCAATGTTTCAAACAGATCTGATGAATTCACCTACTTTGAAAAAGTGTGCGTTAGGGAGTTCTTTTGACACAAAGCGAAAATCTACAGTCAAGCGTCAATCAGCAGACAGCCGTGTGTTCTTTAGTCATGAGCCTGTTGTCAAAACGGCAGAAAAAAATGTTCACAAACGAAATATTGTTTCTACACTTAAAATGAACAAAGAAAAAATGAGCTAGCCTGATATAAGTCATGTTCATGACGATGCAAATGTAACGAGATTTCGAACTGTTCTGTTGCACACGTTGGGACGCATTTTATTTTTCTACAAAAAACATTTGCCATGACGGGAATCGAACCCGGGCCGCCCTGCGTTACAAGGTAGATGCCTATCCGCTAGACCATTTGGGAAGACTTGATATGTACACCCTAAGATATCTAAGTGTCATTTCAATGAGGTCTGTAGCAGAGGCCATAGAGCACAGCAAACAAATAATCATGTGTTGAAATATCCTTGTCGTTTTGAAAAATTACCATTGTCACCTGCACAGGAATGCCATGCGGCCAACATTGAAGAAATGTGCTTCTCAAATCTGTCATTAACACTGTTTTCCACACGCTTTTTTCATTGCATTGCCATATAATCAATTGGTCATTGATGCGTCACGAATAACGACAATGCGTCGAAAATTAAAGAAATGTAAACATGAATTATGTTATTACTGTCTAAGCATCGCAAAGCTGTATGCGTAAAGGCGTCTGACGTCACAGTGGCTTGCCTGAAACAAAGGAATTCGAGAAACATGTGCTTACAGGGGCGTCGAAGCGCCTTCTCCCGCTGATGGAGCAAAGTTGCTACAGTGACAAAGACAAGCTCCGCGCTCATGGGCAATTTATATGAGGCAACTGTGCTGCGAGTATCTAAGTAGTCGTCGTGCATGGATAAAATGCAATGTTTCAAACAGATCTGATGAATTCACCTACTTTGAAAAAGTGTGCGTTAGGAAGTTCTTTTGACACAAAGCGAAAATCTACAGTCAAGCGTCAATCAGCAGACAGCCGTGTGTTCTTTAGTCATGAGCCTGTTGTCAAAACGGCAGAAAAAAAATTTCACAAACGAAATATTGTTTCTACACTTAAAATGAACAAAGAAAAAATTAGCTAGCCTGATATAAGTCATGTTCATGACGATGCAAATGTAACGAGATTTCGAACTGTTCTGTTGCACACGTTGGGACTCATTTTATTTTTCTACAAAAAACATTTGCCATGACGGGAATCAAACCCGGGCCGCCCTGCGTTACAAGGTAGATGCCTATCCGCTAGACCATTTGGGAAAACTTGATATGTACACCCTAAGATATCTAAGTGTCATTTCGATGAGGTCTGTAGCAGAGGCCATAGAGCACAGCAAACAAATAATCATGTGTTTAAATATCCTTGTCGTTTTGAAAAATTACCATTGTCACCTGCACAGGAATGCCATGCGGACAACATTGAAGAAATGTGCTTCTCAAATCTGTCATTAACACTGTTTTCCACACGCTTTTTTCATTGCATTGCCATATAATCAATTGGTCATTGATGCGTCACGAATAACGACAATGCGTCGAAAATTAAAGAAATGTAAACATGAATTATGTTATTACTGTCTAAGCATCGCAAAGCTGAATGCGTAAAGGCGTCTGACGTCACAGTGGCTTGCCTGAAACAAAGGAATTAGAGAAACATGTGCTTACAGGGGCGTCGAACCGCCTTCTCCCGCTGATGGAGCAAAGTTGCTACAGTGACAAAGACAAGCTCCGCGCTCATGGGCAATTTATATGAGGCAACTGTGCTGGGAGTATCTAAGTAGTCGTCGTGCATGGATAAAATGCAATGTTTCAAACAGATCTGATGAATTCACCTACTTTGAAAAAGTGTGCGTTAGGGAGTTCTTTTGACACAAAGCGAAAATCTACAGTCAAGCGTCAATCAGCAGACAGCCGTGTGTTCTTTAGTCATGAGCCTGTTGTCAAAACGGCAGAAAAAAATGTTCACAAACGAAATATTGTTTCTACACTTAAAATGAACAAAGAAAAAATGAGCTAGCCTGATATAAGTCATGTTCATGACGATGCAAATGTAACGAGATTTCGAACTGTTCTGTTGCACACGTTGGGACTCATTTTATTTTTCTACAAAAAACATTTGCCATGACAGGAATCGAACCCGGGCCGCCCTGCATTACAAGGTAGATGCCTATCCGCTAGACCATTTGGGAAGACTTGATATGTACACCCTAAGATATCTAAGTGTCATTTCGATGAGGTCTGTAGCAGAGGCCATAGAGCACAGCAAACAAATAATCATGTGTTGAAATATCCTTGTCGTTTTGAAAAATTACCATTGTCACCTGCACAGGAATGCCATGCGGCCAACATTGAAGAAATGTGCTTCTCAAATCTGTCATTAACACTGTTTTCCACACGCTTTTTTCATTGCATTGCCATATAATCAATTGGTCATTGATGCGTCACGAATAACGACAATGCGTCGAAAATTAAAGAAATGTAAACATGAATTATGTTATTACTGTCTAAGCATCGCAAAGCTGTATGCGTAAAGGCGTCTGACGTCACAGTGGCTTGCCTGAAACAAAGGAATTAGAGAAACATGTGCTTACAGGGGCGTCGAACCGCCTTCTCCCGCTGATGGAGCAAAGTTGCTACAGTGACAAAGACAAGCTCCGCGCTCATGGGCAATTTATATGAGGCAACTGTGCTGCGAGTATCTAAGTAGTCGTCGTGCATGGATAAAATGCAATGTTTCAAACAGATCTGATGAATTCACCTACTTTGAAAAAGTGTGCGTTAGGGAGTTCTTTTGACACAAAGCGAAAATCTACAGTCAAGCGTCAATCAGCAGACAGCCGTGTGTTCTTTAGTCATGAGCCTGTTGTCAAAACGGCAGAAAAAAATGTTCACAAACGAAATATTGTTTCTACACTTAAAATGAACAAAGAAAAAATGAGCTAGCCTGATATAAGTCATGTTCATGACGATGCAAATGTAACGAGATTTCGAACTGTTCTGTTGCACACGTTGGGACTCATTTTATTTTTCTACAAAAAACATTTGCCATGACGGGAATCGAACCCGGGCCGCCCTGCGTTACAAGGTAGATGCCTATCCGCTAAACCATTTGGGAAAACTTGATATGTACACCCTAAGATATCTAAGTGTCATTTCGATGAGGTCTGTAGCAGAGGCCATAGAGCACAGCAAACAAATAATCATGTGTTTAAATATCCTTGTCGTTTTGAAAAATTACCATTGTCACCTGCACAGGAATGCCATGCGGCCAACATTGCAGAAATGTGCTTCTCAAATCTGTCATTAACACTGTTTTCCACACGCTTTTTTCATTGCATTGCCATATAATCAATTGGTCATTGATGCGTCACGAATAACGACAATGCGTCGAAAATTAAAGAAATGTAAACATGAATTATGTTATTACTGTCTAAGCATCGCAAAGCTGTATGCGTAAAGGCGTCTGACGTCACAGTGGCTTGCCTGAAACAAAGGAATCAGAGAAACATGTGCTTACAGGGGCGTCGAAGCGCCTTCTACCGCTGATGGAGCAAAGTTGCTACAGTGACAAAGACAAGCTCCGCACTCATGGGCAATTTATATGAGGCAACTGTGCTGCGAGTATCTAAGTAGTCGTCGTGCATGGATAAAATGCAATGTTTCAAACAGATCTGATGAATTCACCTACTTTGAAAAAGTGTGCGTTAGGGAGTTCTTTTGACACAAAGCGAAAATCTACAGTCAAGCGTCAATCAGCAGACAGCCGTGTGTTCTTTAGTCATGAGCCTGTTGTCAAAACGGCAGAAAAAAATGTTCACAAACGAAATATTGTTTCTACACTTAAAATGAACAAAGAAAAAATGAGCTAGCCTGATATAAGTCATGTTCATGACGATGCAAATGTAACGAGATTTCGAACTGTTCTGTTGCACACGTTGGGACTCATTTTATTTTTCTACAAAAAACATTTGCCATGACGGGAATCGAACCCGGGCCGCCCTGCGTTACAAGGTAGATGCCTATCCGCTAGACCATTTGGGAAAACTTGATATGTACACCCTAAGATATCTAAGTGTCATTTCGATGAGGTCTGTAGCAGAGGCCATAGAGCACAGCAAACAAATAATCATGTGTTTAAATATCCTTGTCGTTTTGAAAAATTACCATTGTCACCTGCACAGGAATGCCATGCGGCCAACATTGAAGAAATGTGCTTCTCAAATCTGTCATTAACACTGTTTTCCACACGCTTTTTTCATTGCATTGCCATATAATCAATTGGTCATTGATGCGTCACGAATAACGACAATGCGTCGAAAATTAAAGAAATGTAAACATGAATTATGTTATTACTGTCTAAGCATCGCAAAGCTGTATGCGTAAAGGCGTCTGACGTCACAGTGGCTTGCCTGAAACAAAGGAATTAGAGAAACATGTGCTTACAGGGGCGTCGAACCGCCTTCTCCCGCTGATGGAGCAAAGTTGCTACAGTGACAAAGACAAGCTCCGCGCTCATGGGCAATTTATATGAGGCAACTGTGCTGCGAGTATCTAAGTAGTCGTCGTGCATGGATAAAATGCAATGTTTCAAACAGATCTGATGAATTCACCTACTTTGAAAAAGTGTGCGTTAGGGAGTTCTTTTGACACAAAGCGAAAATCTACAGTCACGCGTCAATCAGCAGACAGCCGTGTGTTCTTTAGTAATGAGCCTGTTGTCAAAACGGCAGAAGAAAATGTTCACAAACGAAATATTGTTTCTACACTTAAAATGAACAAAGAAAAAATTAGCTAACCTGATATAAGTCATGTTCATGACGATGCAAATGTAACGAGATTTCGAACTGTTCTGTTGCACACGTTGGGACTCATTTTATTTTTCTACAAAAAACATTTGCCATGACGGGAATCGAACCCGGGCCGCCCTGCGTTACAAGGTAGATGCCTATCCGCTAGACCATTTGGGAAGACTTGATATGTACACCCTAAGATATCTAAGTGTCATTTCGATGAGGTCTGTAGCAGAGGCCATAGAGCACAGCAAACAAATAATCATGTGTTTAAATATCCTTGTCGTTTTGAAAAATTACCATTGTCACCTGCACAGGAATGCCCTGCGGCCAACATTGAAGAAATGTGCTTCTCAAATCTGTCATTAACACTGTTTTCCACACGCTTTTTTCATTGCATTGCCATATAATCAATTGGTCATTGATGCGTCACGAATAACGACAATGCGTCGAAAATTAAAGAAATGTAAACATGAATTATGTTATTACTGTCTAAGCATCGCAAAGCTGTATGCGTAAAGACGTCTGACGTCACAGTGGCTTGCCTGAAACAAAGGAATTAGAGAAACATGTGCTTACAGGGGCGTCGAACCGCCTTCTCCCGCTGATGGAGCAAAGTTGCTACAGTGACAAAGACAAGCTTCGCGCTCATGGGCAATTTATATGAGGCAACTGTGCTGCGAGTATCTAAGTAGTCGTCGTGCATGGATAAAATGCAATGTTTCAAACAGATCTGATGAATTCACCTACTTTGAAAAAGTGTGCGTTAGGGAGTTCTTTTGACACAAAGCGAAAATCTACAGTCAAGCGTCAATCAGCAGACAGTCGTGTGTTCTTTAGTAATGAGCCTGTTGTCAAAACGGCAGAAAAAAATGTTCACAAACGAAATATTGTTTCTACACTTAAAATGAACAAAGAAAAAATTAGCTAGCCTGATATAAGTCATGTTCATGACGATGCAAATGTAACGAGATTTCGAACTGTTCTGTTGCACACGTTGGGAATCATTTTATTTTTCTACAAAAATCCTTTGCCATGACGGGAATCGAACCAGGGCCGCCCTGCATGACAAGGCAGATTCCTATCCGCTAGACCATTTGGGAAGACTTGATATGTACACCCTAAGATATCTAAGTGTCATTTCGATGAGGTCTGTAGCAGAGGCCATAGAGCACAGCAAACAAATAATCATGTGTTTAAATATCCTTGTCGTTTTGAAAAATTACCATTGTCACCTGCACAGGAATGCCATGCGGCCAACATTGAAGAAATGTGCTTCTCAAATCTGTCATTAACACTGTTTTCCACATGCTTTTTTCATTGCATTGCCATATAATCAATTGGTCATTGATGCGTCACGAATAACGACAATGCGTCGAAAATTAAAGAAATGTAAACATGAATTATGTTATTACTGTCTAAGCATCGCAAAGCTGTATGCGTAAAGGCGTCTGACGTCACAGTGGCTTGCCTGAAACAAAGGAATTATAGAAACATGTGCTTACAGGGGCGTCGAACCGCATTCTCCCGCTGATGGAGCAAAGTTGCTACAGTGACAAAGACAAGCTCCGCGCTCATGGGCAATTTATATGGGGCAACTGTGCTGCGAGTATCTAAGCAGTCGTCGTGCATGGATAAAATGCAATGTTTCAAACAGATCTGATGAATTCACCTACTTTGAAAAAGTGTGCGTTAGGAAGTTCTTTTGACACAAAGCGAAAATCTACAGTCAAGCGTCAATCAGCAGACAGCCGTGTGTTCTTTAGTCATGAGCCTGTTGTCAAAACGGCAGAAAAAAATGTTCATAAACGAAATATTGTTTCTACACTTAAAATGAACAAAGAAAAAATTAGCTAGCCTGATATAAGTCATGTTCATGACGATGCTAATGTAACGAGATTTCGAACTGTTCTGTTGCACACGTTGGGACTCATTTTATTTTTCTACAAAAAACATTTGCCATGACGGGAATCGAACCCGGGCCGCCCTGCGTTAAAAGGTAGATGCCTATCCGCTAGACCATTTGGGAAGACTTGATATGTACACCCTAAGATATCTAAGTGTCATTTCGATGAGGTCTGTAGCAGAGGCCATAGAGCACAGCAAACAAATAATCATGTGTTTAAATATCCTTGTCGTTTTGAAAAATTACCATTGTCACCTGCAACGGAATGCCATGCGGCCAACATTGAAGAAATGTGCTTCTCAAATCTGTCATTAACACTGTTTTCCACACGCTTTTTTCATTGCATTGCCATATAATCAATTGGTCATTGATGCGTCACGAATAACGACAATGCGTCGAAAATTAAAGAAATGTAAACATGAATTATGTTATTACTGTCTAAGCATCGCTAAGCTGCATGCGTAAAGGCGTCTGACGTCACAGTGGCTTGCCTGAAACAAAGGAATTAGAGAAACATGTGCTTACAGGGGCGTCGAACCGCCTTCTCCCGCTGATGGAGCAAAGTTGCTACAGTGACAAAGACAAGCTCCGCGCTCATGGGCAATTTATATGAGGCAACTGTGCTGCGAGTATCTAAGTAGTCGTCGTGCATGGATAAAATGCAATGTTTCAAACAGATCTGATGAATTCACCTACTTTGAAAAAGTGTGCGTTAGGGAGTTCTTTTGACACAAAGCGAAAATCTACAGTCAAGCGTCAATCAGCAGACAGTCGTGTGTTCTTTAGTAATGAGCCTGTTGTCAAAACGGCAGAAAAAAATGTTCACAAACGAAATATTGTTTCTACACTTAAAATGAACAAAGAAAAAATTAGCTAGCCTGATATAAGTCATGTTCATGACGATGCAAATGTAACGAGATTTCGAACTGTTCTGTTGCACACGTTGGGACTCATTTTATTTTTCTACAAAAATCCTTTGCCATGACGGGAATCGAACCCGGGCCGCCCTGCGTGACAAGGCAGATTCCTATCCGCTAGACCATTTGGGAAGACTTGATATGTACACCCTAAGATATCTAAGTGTCATTTCGATGAGGTCTGTAGCAGAGGCCATAGAGCACAGCAAACAAATAATCATGTGTTTAAATATCCTTGTCGTTTTGAAAAATTACCATTGTCACCTGCACAGGAATGCCCTGCGGCCAACATTGAAGAAATGTGCTTCTCAAATCTGTCATTAACACTGTTTTCCACACGCTTTTTTCATTGCATTGCCATATAATCAATTGGTCATTGATGCGTCACGAATAACGACAATGCGTCGAAAATTAAAGAAATGTAAACATGAATTATGTTATTACTGTCTAAGCATCGCAAAGCTGTATGCGTAAAGACGTCTGACGTCACAGTGGCTTGCCTGAAACAAAGGAATTAGAGAAACATGTGCTTACAGGGGCGTCGAACCGCCTTCTCCCGCTGATGGAGCAAAGTTGCTACAGTGACAAAGACAAGCTTCGCGCTCATGGGCAATTTATATGAGGCAACTGTGCTGCGAGTATCTAAGTAGTCGTCGTGCATGGATAAAATGCAATGTTTCAAACAGATCTGATGAATTCACCTACTTTGAAAAAGTGTGCGTTAGGGAGTTCTTTTGACACAAAGCGAAAATCTACAGTCAAGCGTCAATCAGCAGACAGTCGTGTGTTCTTTAGTAATGAGCCTGTTGTCAAAACGGCAGAAAAAAATGTTCACAAACGAAATATTGTTTCTACACTTAAAATGAACAAAGAAAAAATTAGCTAGCCTGATATAAGTCATGTTCATGACGATGCAAATGTAACGAGATTTCGAACTGTTCTGTTGCACACGTTGGGAATCATTTTATTTTTCTACAAAAATCCTTTGCCATGACGGGAATCGAACCAGGGCCGCCCTGCATGACAAGGCAGATTCCTATCCGCTAGACCATTTGGGAAGACTTGATATGTACACCCTAAGATATCTAAGTGTCATTTCGATGAGGTCTGTAGCAGAGGCCATAGAGCACAGCAAACAAATAATCATGTGTTTAAATATCCTTGTCGTTTTGAAAAATTACCATTGTCACCTGCACAGGAATGCCATGCGGCCAACATTGAAGAAATGTGCTTCTCAAATCTGTCATTAACACTGTTTTCCACATGCTTTTTTCATTGCATTGCCATATAATCAATTGGTCATTGATGCGTCACGAATAACGACAATGCGTCGAAAATTAAAGAAATGTAAACATGAATTATGTTATTACTGTCTAAGCATCGCAAAGCTGTATGCGTAAAGGCGTCTGACGTCACAGTGGCTTGCCTGAAACAAAGGAATTATAGAAACATGTGCTTACAGGGGCGTCGAACCGCATTCTCCCGCTGATGGAGCAAAGTTGCTACAGTGACAAAGACAAGCTCCGCGCTCATGGGCAATTTATATGGGGCAACTGTGCTGCGAGTATCTAAGCAGTCGTCGTGCATGGATAAAATGCAATGTTTCAAACAGATCTGATGAATTCACCTACTTTGAAAAAGTGTGCGTTAGGAAGTTCTTTTGACACAAAGCGAAAATCTACAGTCAAGCGTCAATCAGCAGACAGCCGTGTGTTCTTTAGTCATGAGCCTGTTGTCAAAACGGCAGAAAAAAATGTTCATAAACGAAATATTGTTTCTACACTTAAAATGAACAAAGAAAAAATTAGCTAGCCTGATATAAGTCATGTTCATGACGATGCTAATGTAACGAGATTTCGAACTGTTCTGTTGCACACGTTGGGACTCATTTTATTTTTCTACAAAAAACATTTGCCATGACGGGAATCGAACCCGGGCCGCCCTGCGTTACAAGGTAGATGCCTATCCGCTAGACCATTTGGGAAGACTTGATATGTACACCCTAAGATATCTAAGTGTCATTTCGATGAGGTCTGTAGCAGAGGCCATAGAGCACAGCAAACAAATAATCATGTGTTTAAATATCCTTGTCGTTTTGAAAAATTACCATTGTCACCTGCAACGGAATGCCATGCGGCCAACATTGAAGAAATGTGCTTCTCAAATCTGTCATTAACACTGTTTTCCACACGCTTTTTTCATTGCATTGCCATATAATCAATTGGTCATTGATGCGTCACGAATAACGACAATGCGTCGAAAATTAAAGAAATGTAAACATGAATTATGTTATTACTGTCTAAGCATCGCAAAGCTGCATGCGTAAAGGCGTCTGACGTCACAGTGGCTTGCCTGAAACAAAGGAATTAGAGAAACATGTGCTTACAGGGGCGTCGAACCGCCTTCTCCCGCTGATGGAGCAAAGTTGCTACAGTGACAAAGACAAGCTCCGCGCTCATGGGCAATTTATATGAGGCAACTGTGCTGCGAGTATCTAAGTAGTCGTCGTGCATGGATAAAATGCAATGTTTCAAACAGATCTGATGAATTCACCTACTTTGAAAAAGTGTGCGTTAGTGAGTTCTTTTGACACAAAGCGAAAATCTACAGTCAAGCGTCAATCAGCAGACAGCCGTGTGTTCTTTAGTCATGAGCCTGTTGTCAAAACGGCAGAAAAAAATGTTCACAAACGAAATATTGTTTCTACACTTAAAATGAACAAAGAAAAAATGAGCTAGCCTGATATAAGTCATGTTCATGACGATGCAAATGTAACGAGATTTCGAACTGTTCTGTTGCACACGTTGGGACTCATTTTATTTTTCTACAAAAAACATTTGCCATGACGGGAATCGAACCCGGGCCGCCCTGCGTTATAAGGTAGATGCTTATCCGCTAGACCATTTGGGAAGACTTGATATGTACACCCTAAGATATCTAAGTGTCATTTCGATGAGGTCTGTAGCAGAGGCCATAGAGCACAGCAAACAAATAATCATGTGTTTAAATATCCTTGTCGTTTTGAAAAATTACCATTGTCACCTGCACAGGAATGCCATGCGGCCAACATTGAAGAAATGTGCTTCTCAAATCTGTCATTAACACTGTTTTCCACACGCTTTTTTCATTGCATTGCCATATAATCAATTGGTCATTGATGCGTCACGAATAACGACAATGCGTCGAAAATTAAAGAAATGTAAACATGAATTATGTTATTACTGTCTAAGCATCGCAAAGCTGCATGCGTAAAGGCGTCTGACGTCACAGTGGCTTGCCTGAAACAAAGGAATTAGAGAAACATGTGCTTACAGGGGCGTCGAACCGCATTCTCCCGCTGATGGAGCAAAGTTGCTACAGTGACAAAGACAAGCTCCGCGCTCATGGGCAATTTATATGGGGCAACTGTGCTGCGAGTATCTAAGCAGTCGTCGTGCATGGATAAAATGCAATGTTTCAAACAGATCTGATGAATTCACCTACTTTGAAAAAGTGTGCGTTAGGAAGTTCTTTTGACACAAAGCGAAAATCTACAGTCAAGCGTCAATCAGCAGACAGCCGTGTGTTCTTTAGTCATGAGCCTGTTGTCAAAACGGCAGAAAAAAATGTTCATAAACGAAATATTGTTTCTACACTTAAAATGAACAAAGAAAAAATTAGCTAGCCTGATATAAGTCATGTTCATGACGATGCTAATGTAACGAGATTTCGAACTGTTCTGTTGCACACGTTGGGACTCATTTTATTTTTCTACAAAAAACATTTGCCATGACGGGAATCGAACCCGGGCCGCCCTGCGTTACAAGGTAGATGCCTATCCGCTAGACCATTTGGGAAGACTTGATATGTACACCCTAAGATATCTAAGTGTCATTTCGATGAGGTCTGTAGCAGAGGCCATAGAGCACAGCAAACAAATAATCATGTGTTTAAATATCCTTGTCGTTTTGAAAAATTACCATTGTCACCTGCAACGGAATGCCATGCGGCCAACATTGAAGAAATGTGCTTCTCAAATCTGTCATTAACACTGTTTTCCACACGCTTTTTTCATTGCATTGCCATATAATCAATTGGTCATTGATGCGTCACGAATAACGACAATGCGTCGAAAATTAAAGAAATGTAAACATGAATTATGTTATTACTGTCTAAGCATCGCAAAGCTGCATGCGTAAAGGCGTCTGACGTCACAGTGGCTTGCCTGAAACAAAGGAATTAGAGAAACATGTGCTTACAGGGGCGTCGAACCGCCTTCTCCCGCTGATGGAGCAAAGTTGCTACAGTGACAAAGACAAGCTCCGCGCTCATGGGCAATTTATATGAGGCAACTGTGCTGCGAGTATCTAAGTAGTCGTCGTGCATGGATAAAATGCAATGTTTCAAACAGATCTGATGAATTCACCTACTTTGAAAAAGTGTGCGTTAGTGAGTTCTTTTGACACAAAGCGAAAATCTACAGTCAAGCGTCAATCAGCAGACAGCCGTGTGTTCTTTAGTCATGAGCCTGTTGTCAAAACGGCAGAAAAAAATGTTCACAAACGAAATATTGTTTCTACACTTAAAATGAACAAAGAAAAAATTAGCTAGCCTGATATAAGTCATGTTCATGACGATGCAAATGTAACGAGATTTCGAACTGTTCTGTTGCACACGTTGGGACTCATTTTATTTTTCTACAAAAAACATTTGCCATGACGGGAATCGAACCCGGGCCGCCCTGCGTTATAAGGTAGATGCCTATCCGCTAGACCATTTGGGAAGACTTGATATGTACACCCTAAGATATCTAAGTGTCATTTCGATGAGGTCTGTAGCAGAGGCCATAGAGCACAGCAAACAAATAATCATGTGTTTAAATATCCTTGTCGTTTTGAAAAATTACCATTGTCACCTGCAACGGAATGCCATGCGGCCAACATTGAAGAAATGTGCTTCTCAAATCTGTCATTAACACTGTTTTCCACACGCTTTTTTCATTGCATTGCCATATAATCAATTGGTCATTGATGCGTCACGAATAACGACAATGCGTCGAAAATTAAAGAAATGTAAACATGAATTATGTTATTACTGTCTAAGCATCGCAAAGCTGCATGCGTAAAGGCGTCTGACGTCACAGTGGCTTGCCTGAAACAAAGGAATTAGAGAAACATGTGCTTACAGGGGCGTCGAACCGCCTTCTCCCGCTGATGGAGCAAAGTTGCTACAGTGACAAAGACAAGCTCCGCGCTCATGGGCAATTTATATGAGGCAACTGTGCTGCGAGTATCTAAGTAGTCGTCGTGCATGGATAAAATGCAATGTTTCAAACAGATCTGATGAATTCACCTACTTTGAAAAAGTGTGCGTTAGTGAGTTCTTTTGACACAAAGCGAAAATCTACAGTCAAGCGTCAATCAGCAGACAGCCGTGTGTTCTTTAGTCATGAGCCTGTTGTCAAAACGGCAGAAAAAAATGTTCACAAACGAAATATTGTTTCTACACTTAAAATGAACAAAGAAAAAATGAGCTAGCCTGATATAAGTCATGTTCATGACGATGCAAATGTAACGAGATTTCGAACTGTTCTGTTGCACACGTTGGGACTCATTTTATTTTTCTACAAAAAACATTTGCCATGACGGGAATCGAACCCGGGCCGCCCTGCGTTATAAGGTAGATGCCTATCCGCTAGACCATTTGGGAAGACTTGATATGTACACCCTAAGATATCTAAGTGTCATTTCGATGAGGTCTGTAGCAGAGGCCATAGAGCACAGCAAACAAATAATCATGTGTTTAAATATCCTTGTCGTTTTGAAAAATTACCATTGTCACCTGCACAGGAATGCCATGCGGCCAACATTGAAGAAATGTGCTTCTCAAATCTGTCATTAACACTGTTTTCCACACGCTTTTTTCATTGCATTGCCATATAATCAATTGGTCATTGATGCGTCACGAATAACGACAATGCGTCGAAAATTAAAGAAATGTAAACATGAATTATGTTATTACTGTCTAAGCATCGCAAAGCTGTATGCGTAAAGGCGTCTGACGTCACAGTGGCTTGCCTGAAACAAAGGAATTAGAGAAACATGTGCTTACAGGGGCGTCGAACCGCCTTCTCCCGCTGATGGAGCAAAGTTGCTACAGTGACAAAGACAAGCTCCGCGCTCATGGGCAATTTATATGAGGCAACTGTGCTGCGAGTATCTAAGTAGTCGTCGTGCATGGATAAAATGCAATGTTTCAAACAGATCTGATGAATTCACCTACTTTGAAAAAGTGTGCGTTAGGGAGTTCTTTTGACACAAAGAGAAAATCTACAGTCAAGCGTCAATCAGCAGACAGCCGTGTGTTCTTTAGTAATGAGCCTGTTGTCAAAACGGCAGAAAAAAATGTTCACAAACGAAATATTGTTTCTACACTTAAAATGAACAAAGAAAAAATTTGCTAGCCTGATATAAGTCATGTTCATGACGATGCTAATGTAACGAGATTTCGAACTGTTCTGTTGCACACGTTGGGACTCATTTTATTTTTCTACAAAAAACATTTGCCATGACGGGAATCGAACCCGGGCAGCCCTGCGTTACAAGGTAGATGCCTATCCGCTAGACCATTTGGGAAGACTTGATATGTACACCCTAAGATATCTAAGTGTCATTTCGATGAGGTCTGTAGCAGAGGCCATAGAGCACAGCAAACAAATAATCATGTGTTTAAATATCCTTGTCGTTTTGAAAAATTACCATTGTCACCTGCAACGGAATGCCATGCGGCCAACATTGAAGAAATGTGCTTCTCAAATCTGTCATTAACACTGTTTTCCACACGCTTTTTTCATTGCATTGCCATATAATCAATTGGTCATTGATGCGTCACGAATAACGACAATGCGTCGAAAATTAAAGAAATGTAAACATGAATTATGTTATTACTGTCTAAGCATCGCAAAGCTGCATGCGTAAAGGCGTCTGACGTCACAGTGGCTTGCCTGAAACAAAGGAATTAGAGAAACATGTGCTTACAGGGGCGTCGAACCGCCTTCTCCCGCTGATGGAGCAAAGTTGCTACAGTGACAAAGACAAGCTCCGCGCTCATGGGCAATTTATATGAGGCAACTGTGCTGCGAGTATCTAAGTAGTCGTCGTGCATGGATAAAATGCAATGTTTCAAACAGATCTGATGAATTCACCTACTTTGAAAAAGTGTGCGTTAGTGAGTTCTTTTGACACAAAGCGAAAATCTACAGTCAAGCGTCAATCAGCAGACAGCCGTGTGTTCTTTAGTCATGAGCCTGTTGTCAAAACGGCAGAAAAAAATGTTCACAAACGAAATATTGTTTCTACACTTAAAATGAACAAAGAAAAAATTAGCTAGCCTGATATAAGTCATGTTCATGACGATGCAAATGTAACGAGATTTCGAACTGTTCTGTTGCACACGTTGGGACTCATTTTATTTTTCTACAAAAAACATTTGCCATGACGGGAATCGAACCCGGGCCGCCCTGCGTTATAAGGTAGATGCCTATCCGCTAGACCATTTGGGAAGACTTGATATGTACACCCTAAGATATCTAAGTGTCATTTCGATGAGGTCTGTAGCAGAGGCCATAGAGCACAGCAAACAAATAATCATGTGTTTAAATATCCTTGTCGTTTTGAAAAATTACCATTGTCACCTGCAACGGAATGCCATGCGGCCAACATTGAAGAAATGTGCTTCTCAAATCTGTCATTAACACTGTTTTCCACACGCTTTTTTCATTGCATTGCCATATAATCAATTGGTCATTGATGCGTCACGAATAACGACAATGCGTCGAAAATTAAAGAAATGTAAACATGAATTATGTTATTACTGTCTAAGCATCGCAAAGCTGCATGCGTAAAGGCGTCTGACGTCACAGTGGCTTGCCTGAAACAAAGGAATTAGAGAAACATGTGCTTACAGGGGCGTCGAACCGCCTTCTCCCGCTGATGGAGCAAAGTTGCTACAGTGACAAAGACAAGCTCCGCGCTCATGGGCAATTTATATGAGGCAACTGTGCTGCGAGTATCTAAGTAGTCGTCGTGCATGGATAAAATGCAATGTTTCAAACAGATCTGATGAATTCACCTACTTTGAAAAAGTGTGCGTTAGTGAGTTCTTTTGACACAAAGCGAAAATCTACAGTCAAGCGTCAATCAGCAGACAGCCGTGTGTTCTTTAGTCATGAGCCTGTTGTCAAAACGGCAGAAAAAAATGTTCACAAACGAAATATTGTTTCTACACTTAAAATGAACAAAGAAAAAATGAGCTAGCCTGATATAAGTCATGTTCATGACGATGCAAATGTAACGAGATTTCGAACTGTTCTGTTGCACACGTTGGGACTCATTTTATTTTTCTACAAAAAACATTTGCCATGACGGGAATCGAACCCGGGCCGCCCTGCGTTATAAGGTAGATGCCTATCCGCTAGACCATTTGGGAAGACTTGATATGTACACCCTAAGATATCTAAGTGTCATTTCGATGAGGTCTGTAGCAGAGGCCATAGAGCACAGCAAACAAATAATCATGTGTTTAAATATCCTTGTCGTTTTGAAAAATTACCATTGTCACCTGCACAGGAATGCCATGCGGCCAACATTGAAGAAATGTGCTTCTCAAATCTGTCATTAACACTGTTTTCCACACGCTTTTTTCATTGCATTGCCATATAATCAATTGGTCATTGATGCGTCACGAATAACGACAATGCGTCGAAAATTAAAGAAATGTAAACATGAATTATGTTATTACTGTCTAAGCATCGCAAAGCTGTATGCGTAAAGGCGTCTGACGTCACAGTGGCTTGCCTGAAACAAAGGAATTAGAGAAACATGTGCTTACAGGGGCGTCGAACCGCCTTCTCCCGCTGATGGAGCAAAGTTGCTACAGTGACAAAGACAAGCTCCGCGCTCATGGGCAATTTATATGAGGCAACTGTGCTGCGAGTATCTAAGTAGTCGTCGTGCATGGATAAAATGCAATGTTTCAAACAGATCTGATGAATTCACCTACTTTGAAAAAGTGTGCGTTAGGGAGTTCTTTTGACACAAAGAGAAAATCTACAGTCAAGCGTCAATCAGCAGACAGCCGTGTGTTCTTTAGTAATGAGCCTGTTGTCAAAACGGCAGAAAAAAATGTTCACAAACGAAATATTGTTTCTACACTTAAAATGAACAAAGAAAAAATTTGCTAGCCTGATATAAGTCATGTTCATGACGATGCTAATGTAACGAGATTTCGAACTGTTCTGTTGCACACGTTGGGACTCATTTTATTTTTCTACAAAAAACATTTGCCATGACGGGAATCGAACCCGGGCCGCCCTGCGTTACAAGGTAGATGCCTATCCGCTAGACCATTTGGGAAGACTTGATATGTACACCCTAAGATATCTAAGTGTCATTTCGATGAGGTCTGTAGCAGAGGCCATAGAGCACAGCAAACAAATAATCATGTGTTTAAATATCCTTGTCGTTTTGAAAAATTACCATTGTCACCTGCAACGGAATGCCATGCGGCCAACATTGAAGAAATGTGCTTCTCAAATCTGTCATTAACACTGTTTTCCACACGCTTTTTTCATTGCATTGCCATATAATCAATTGGTCATTGATGCGTCACGAATAACGACAATGCGTCGAAAATTAAAGAAATGTAAACATGAATTATGTTATTACTGTCTAAGCATCGCAAAGCTGCATGCGTAAAGGCGTCTGACGTCACAGTGGCTTGCCTGAAACAAAGGAATTAGAGAAACATGTGCTTACAGGGGCGTCGAACCGCCTTCTCCCGCTGATGGAGCAAAGTTGCTACAGTGACAAAGACAAGCTCCGCGCTCATGGGCAATTTATATGAGGCAACTGTGCTGCGAGTATCTAAGTAGTCGTCGTGCATGGATAAAATGCAATGTTTCAAACAGATCTGATGAATTCACCTACTTTGAAAAAGTGTGCGTTAGTGAGTTCTTTTGACACAAAGCGAAAATCTACAGTCAAGCGTCAATCAGCAGACAGCCGTGTGTTCTTTAGTCATGAGCCTGTTGTCAAAACGGCAGAAAAAAATGTTCACAAACGAAATATTGTTTCTACACTTAAAATGAACAAAGAAAAAATGAGCTAGCCTGATATAAGTCATGTTCATGACGATGCAAATGTAACGAGATTTCGAACTGTTCTGTTGCACACGTTGGGACTCATTTTATTTTTCTACAAAAAACATTTGCCATGACGGGAATCAAACCCGGGGAGCCCTGCGTTACAAGGTAGATGCCTATCCGCTAGACCATTTGGGAAGACTTGATATGTACACCCTAAGATATCTAAGTGTCATTTTGATGAGGTCTGTAGCAGAGGCCATAGAGCACAGCAAACAAATAATCATGTGTTTAAATATCCTTGTCGTTTTGAAAAATTACCATTGTCACCTGCACAGGAATGCCATGCGGCCAACATTGAAGAAATGTGCTTCTCAAATCTGTCATTAACACTGTTTTCCACACGCTTTTTTCATTGCATTGCCATATAATCAATTGGTCATTGATGCGTCACGAATAACGACAATGCGTCGAAAATTAAAGAAATGTAAACATGAATTATGTTATTACTGTCTAAGCATCGCAAAGCTGTATGCGTAAAGGCGTCTGACGTCACAGTGGCTTGCCTGAAACAAAGGAATTAGAGAAACATGTGCTTACAGGGGCGTCGAACCGCCTTCTCCCGCTGATGGAGCAAAGTTGCTACAGTGACAAAGACAAGCTCCGCGCTCATGGGCAATTTATATGAGGCAACTGTGCTGCGAGTATCTAAGTAGTCGTCGTGCATGGATAAAATGCAATGTTTCAAACAGATCTGATGAATTCACCTACTTTGAAAAAGTGTGCGTTAGGGAGTTCTTTTGACACAAAGCGAAAATCTACAGTCAAGCGTCAATCAGCAGACAGCCGTGTGTTCTTTAGTAATGAGCCTGTTGTCAAAACGGCAGAAAAAAATGTTCACAAACGAAATATTGTTTCTACACTTAAAATGAACAAAGAAAAAATTAGCTAGCCTGATATAAGTCATGTTCATGACGATGCAAATGTAACGAGATTTCGAACTGTTCTGTTGCACACGTTGGGACTCATTTTATTTTTCTACAAAAAACATTTGCCATGACGGGAATCAAACCCGGGGCGCCCTGCGTTACAAGGTAGATGCCTATCCGCTAGACCATTTGGGAAGACTTGATATGTACACCCTAAGATATCTAAGTGTCATTTCGATGAGGTCTGTAGCAGAGGCCATAGAGCACAGCAAACAAATAATCATGTGTTGAAATATCCTTGTCGTTTTGAAAAATTACCATTGTCACCTGCACAGGAATGCCATGCGGCCAACATTGAAGAAATGTGCTTCTCAAATCTGTCATTAACACTGTTTTCCACACGCTTTTTTCATTGCATTGCCATATAATCAATTGGTCATTGATGCGTCACGAATAACGACAATGCGTCGAAAATTAAAGAAATGTAAACATGAATTATGTTATTACTGTCTAAGCATCGCAAAGCTGTATGCGTAAAGGCGTCTGACGTCACAGTGGCTTGCCTGAAACAAAGGAATTAGAGAAACATGTGCTTACAGGGGCGTCGAACCGCCTTCTCCCGCTGATGGAGCAAAGTTGCTACAGTGACAAAGACAAGCTCCGCGCTCATGGGCAATTTATATGAGGCAACTGTGCTGCGAGTATCTAAGTAGTCGTCGTGCATGGATAAAATGCAATGTTTCAAACAGATCTGATGAATTCACCTACTTTGAAAAAGTGTGCGTTAGGGAGTTCTTTTGACACAAAGCGAAAATCTACAGTCAAGCGTCAATCAGCAGACAGCCGTGTGTTCTTTAGTAATGAGCCTGTTGTCAAAACGGCAGAAAAAAATGTTCACAAACGAAATATTGTTTCTACACTTAAAATGAACAAAGAAAAAATTAGCTAGCCTGATATAAGTCATGTTCATGACGATGCAAATGTAACGAGATTTCGAACTGTTCTGTTGCACACGTTGGGACTCATTTTATTTTTCTACAAAAAACATTTGCCATGACGGGAATCGAACCCGGGCCACCCTGCGTTACAAGGTAGATGCCTATCCGCTAGACCATTTGGGAAGACTTGATATGTACACCATAAGATATCTAAGTGTCATTTCGATGAGGTCTGTAGCAGAGGCCAAAGAGCACAGCAAACAAATAATCATGTGTTGAAATATCCTTGTCGTTTTGAAAAATTACCATTGTCACCTGCACAGGAATGCAATGCGGCCAACATTGAAGAAATGTGCTTCTCAAATCTGTCATTAACACTGTTTTCCACACGCTTTTTTCATTGCATTGCCATATAATCAATTGGTCATTGATGCATCACGAATAACGACAATGCGTCGAAAATTAAAGAAATGTAAACATGAATTATGTTATTACTGTCTAAGCATCGCAAAGCTGTATGCGTAAAGGCGTCTGACGTCACAGTGGCTTGCCTGAAACAAAGGAATTAGAGAAACATGTGCTTACAGGGGCGTCTAACCGCCTTCTCCCGCTGATGGAGCAAAGTTGCTACAGTGACAAAGACAAGCTCCGCGCTCATGGGCAATTTATATGGGGCAACTGTGCTGCGAGTATCTAAGCAGTCGTCGTGCATGGATAAAATGCAATGTTTCAAACAGATCTGATTAATTCACCTACTTTGAAAAAGTGTGCGTTAGGAAGTTCTTTTGACACAAAGCGAAAATCTACAGTCAAGCGTCAATCAGCAGACAGCCGTGTGTTCTTTAGTCATGAGCCTGTTGTCAAAACGGCAGAAAAAAATGTTCACAAACGAAATATTGTTTCTACACTTAAAATGAACAAAGAAAAAATTAGCTAGCCTGATATAAGTCATGTTCATGACGATGCAAATGTAACGAGATTTCGAACTGTTCTGTTGCACACGTTGGGACTCATTTTATTTTTCTACAAAAATCATTTGCCATGACAGGAATCGAACCCAGGCCGCCCTGCGTGACAAGGCAGATTCCTATCCGCTAGACCATTTGGGAAGACTTGATATGTACACCCTAAGATATCTAAGTGTCATTTCGATGAGGTCTGTAGCAGAGGCCATAGAGCACAGCAAACAAATAATCATGTGTTTAAATATCCTTGTCGTTTTGAAAAATTACCATTGTCACCTGCACAGGAATGCCATGCGGCCAACATTGAAGAAATGTGCTTCTCAAATCTGTCATTAACACTGTTTTCCACACGCTTTTTTCATTGCATTGCCATATAATCAATTGGTCATTGATGCGTCACGAATAACGACAATGCGTCGAAAATTAAAGAAATGTAAACATGAATTATGTTATTACTGTCTAAGCATCGCAAAGCTGTATGCGTAAAGGCGTCTGACGTCACAGTGGCTTGCCTGAAACAAAGGAATTAGAGAAACATGTGCTTACAGGGGCGTCGAACCGCCTTCTCCCGCTGATGGAGCAAAGTTGCTGCAGTGACAAAGACAAGATCCGCGCTCATGGGCAATTTATATGAGGCAACTGTGCTGCGAGTATCTAAGTAGTCGTCGTGCATGGATAAAATGCAATGTTTCAAACAGATCTGATGAATTCACCTACTTTGAAAAAGTGTGCGTTAGGGAGTTCTTTTGACACAAAGCGAAAATCTACAGTCAAGCGTCAATCAGCAGACAGCCGTGTGTTCTTTAGTAATGAGCCTGTTGTCAAAACCGCAGAAAAAAATGTTCACAAACGAAATATTGTTTCTACACTTAAAATGAACAAAGAAAAAATTAGCTAGCCTGATATAAGTCATGTTCATGACGATGCAAATGTAACGAGATTTCGAACTGTTCTGTTGCACACGTTGGGACTCATTTTATTTTTCTACAAAAAACATTTGCCATGACGGGAATCGAACCCGGGCCACCCTGCGTTACAAGGTAGATGCCTATCCGCTAGACCATTTGGGAAGACTTGATATGTACACCCTAAGATATCTAAGTGTCATTTCGATGAGGTCTGTAGCAGAGTCCATAGAGCACAGCAAACAAATAATCATGTGTTGAAATATCCTTGTCGTTTTGAAAAATTACCATTGTCACCTGCACAGGAATGCAATGCGGCCAACATTGAAGAAATGTGCTTCTCAAATCTGTCATTAACACTGTTTTCCACACGCTTTTTTCATTGCATTGCCATATAATCAATTGGTCATTGATGCATCACGAATAACGACAATGCGTCGAAAATTAAAGAAATGTAAACATGAATTATGTTATTACTGTCTAAGCATCGCAAAGCTGTATGCGTAAAGGCGTCTGACGTCACAGTGGCTTGCCTGAAACAAAGGAATTAGAGAAACATGTGCTTACAGGGGCGTCTAACCGCCTTCTCCCGCTGATGGAGCAAAGTTGCTACAGTGACAAAGACAAGCTCCGCGCTCATGGGCAATTTATATGGGGCAACTGTGCTGCGAGTATCTAAGCAGTCGTCGTGCATGGATAAAATGCAATGTTTCAAACAGATCTGATTAATTCACCTACTTTGAAAAAGTGTGCGTTAGGAAGTTCTTTTGACACAAAGCGAAAATCTACAGTCAAGCGTCAATCAGCAGACAGCCGTGTGTTCTTTCGTCATGAGCCTGTTGTCAAAACGGCAGAAAAAAATGTTCACAAACGAAATATTGTTTCTACACTTAAAATGAACAAAGAAAAAATGAGCTAGCCTGATATAAGTCATGTTCATGACGATGCAAATGTAACGAGATTTCGAACTGTTCTGTTGCACACGTTGGGACTCATTTTATTTTTCTACAAAAATCATTTGCCATGACGGGAATCGAACCCGGGCCGCCCTGCGTGACAAGGCAGATTCCTATCCGCTAGACCATTTGGGAAGACTTGATATGTACACCCTAAGATATCTAAGTGTCATTTCGATGAGGTCTGTAGCAGAGGCCATGGAGCACAGCAAACAAATAATCATGTGTTTAAATATCCTTGTCGTTTTGAAAAATTACCATTGTCACCTGCACAGGAATGCCATGCGGCCAACATTGAAGAAATGTGCTTCTCAAATCTGTCATTAACACTGTTTTCCACACGCTTTTTTCATTGCATTGCCATATAATCAATTGGTCATTGATGCGTCACGAATAACGACAATGCGTCGAAAATTAAAGAAATGTAAACATGAATTATGTTATTACTGTCTAAGCATCGCAAAGCAGTATGCGTAAAGGCGTCTGACGTCACAGTGGCTTGCCTGAAACAAAGGAATTAGAGAAACATGTGCTTACAGGGGCGTCGAACCGCCTTCTCCCACTGATGGAGCAAAGTTGCTACAGTGACAAAGACAAGCTCCGCGCTCATGGGCAATTTATATGAGGCAACTGTGCTGCGAGTATCTAAGTAGTCGTCGTGCATGGATAAAATGCAATGTTTCAAACAGATCTGATGAATTCACCTACTTTGAAAAAGTGTGCGTTAGGGAGTTCTTTTGACACAAAGCGAAAATCTACAGTCAAGCGTCAATCAGCAGACAGCCGTGTGTTCTTTAGTAATGAGCCTGTTGTCAAAATGGCAGAAAAAAATGTTCACAAACGAAATATTGTTTCTACACTTAAAATGAACAAAGAAAAAATTAGCTAGCCTGATATAAGTCATGTTCATGACGATGCAAATGTAACGAGATTTCGAACTGTTCTGTTGCACACGTTGGGACTCATTTTATTTTTCTACAAAAATCATTTGCCATGACGGGAATCGAACCCGGGCCGCCCTGCGTGACAAGGCAGATTCCTATCCGCTAGACCATTAGGGAAGACTTGATATGTACACCCTAAGATATCTAAGTGTCATTTCGATGAGGTCTGTAGCAGAGGCCATAGAGCACAGCAAACAAATAATCATGTGTTTAAATATCCTTGTCGTTTTGAAAAATTACCATTGTCACCTGCACAGGAATGCCATGCGGCCAACATTGAAGAAATGTGCTTCTCAAATCTGTCATTAACACTGTTTTCCACACGCTTTTTTCATTGCATTGCCATATAATCAATTGGTCATTGATGCGTCACGAATAACGACAATGCGTCGAAAATTAAAGAAATGTAAACATGAATTATGTTATTACTGTCTAAGCATCGCAAAGCTGTATGCGTAAAGGCGTCTGACGTCACAGTGGCTTGCCTGAAACAAAGGAATTAGAGAATCATGTGCTTACAGGGGCGTCAAACCGCCTTCTCCCGCTGATGGAGCAAAGTTGCTACAGTGACAAAGACAAGCTCCGCGCTCATGGGCAATTTATATGGGGCAACTGTGCTGCGAGTATCTAAGCAGTCGTCGTGCATGGATAAAATGCAATGTTTCAAACAGATCTGATGAATTCACCTACTTTGAAAAAGTGTGCGTTAGGAAGTTCTTTTGAGACAAAGCGAAAATCTACAGTCAAGCGTCAATCAGCAGACAGCCGTGTGTTCTTTAGTCATGAGCCTGTTGTCAAAACGGCAGAAAAAAATGGTCACAAACGAAATATTGTTTCTACACTTAAAATGAACAAAGAAAAAATGAGCTAGCCTGATATAAGTCATGTTCATGACGATGCAAATGTAACGAGATTTCGAACTGTTCTGTTGCACACGTTGGGACTCATTTTATTTTTCTACAAAAAAAATTGCCATGACGGGAATCGAACCCGGGCCGCCCTGCGTTACAAGGTAGATGCCTATCCGCTAGACCATTTGGGAAGACTTGATATGTACACCCTAAGATATCTAAGTGTCATTTCGATGAGGTCTGTAGCAGAGGCCATAGAGCACAGCAAACAAATAATCATGTGTTTAAATATCCTTGTCGTTTTGAAAAATTACCATTGTCACCTGCACAGGAATGCCATGCGGCCAACATTGAAGAAATGTGCTTCTCAAATCTGTCATTAACACTGTTTTCCACACGCTTTTTTCATTGCATTGCCATATAATCAATTGGTCATTGATGCGTCACGAATAACGACAATGCGTCGAAAATTAAAGAAATGTAAACATGAATTATGTTATTACTGTCTAAGCATCGCAAAGCTGTATGCGTAAAGGCGTCTGACGTCACAGTGGCTTGCCTGAAACAAAGGAATCAGAGAAACATGTGCTTACAGGGGCGTCGAACCGCCTTCTCCCGCTGATGGAGCAAAGTTGCTACAGTGACAAAGACAAGCTCCGCGCTCATGGGCAATTTATATGGGGCAACTGTGCTGCGAGTATCTAAGCAGTCGTCGTGCATGGATAAAATGCAATGTTTCAAACAGATCTGATGAATTCACCTACTTTGAAAAAGTGTGCGTTAGGAAGTTCTTTTGACACAAAGCGAAAATCTACAGTCAAGCGTCAATCAGCAGACAGCCGTGTGTTCTTTAGTCATGAGCCTGTTGTCAAAACGGCAGAAAAAAATGGTCACAAACGAAATATTGTTTCTACACTTAAAATGAACAAAGAAAAAATGAGCTAGCCTGATATAAGTCATGTTCATGACGATGCAAATGTAACGAGATTTCGAACTGTTCTGTTGCACACGTTGGGACTCATTTTATTTTTCTACAAAAAACATTTGCCATGACGGGAATCGAACCCGGGCCGCCCTGCGTTACAAGGTAGATGCCTATCCGCTAGACCATTTGGGAAAACTTGATATGTACACCCTAAGATATCTAAGTGTCATTTCTATGAGGTCTGTAGCAGAGGCCATAGAGCACAGCAAACAAATAATCATGTGTTTAAATATCCTTGTCGTTTTGAAAAATTACCATTGTCACCAGCACAGGAATGCCATGCGGCCAACATTGAAGAAATGTGCTTCTCAAATCTGTCATTAACACTGTTTTCCACACGCTTTTTTCATTGCATTGCCATATAATCAATTGGTCATTGATGCGTCACGAATAACGACAATGCGTCGAAAATTAAAGAAATGTAAACATGAATTATGTTATTACTGTCTAAGCATCGCAAAGCTGTATGCGTAAAGGCGTCTGACGTCACAGTGGCTTGCCTGAAACAAAGGAATTAGAGAAACATGTGCTTACAGGGGCGTCGAACCGCCTTCTCCCGCTGATGGAGCAAAGTTGCTACAGTGACAAAGACAAGCTCCGCGCTCATGGGCAATTTATATGGGGCAACTGTGCTGCGAGTATCTAAGCAGTCGTCGTGCATGGATAAAATGCAATGTTTCAAACAGATCTGATGAATTCACCTACTTTGAAAAAGTGTGCGTTAGGAAGTTCTTTTGACACAAAGCGAAAATCTACAGTCAAGCGTCAATCAGCAGACAGCCGTGTGTTCTTTAGTCATGAGCCTGTTGTCAAAACGGCAGAAAAAAATGGTCACAAACGAAATATTGTTTCTACACTTAAAATGAACAAAGAAAAAATTAGCTAGCCTGATATAAGTCATGTTCATGACGATGCAAATGTAACGAGATTTCGAACTGTTCTGTTGCACACGTTGGGACTCATTTTATTTTTCTACAAAAAACATTTGCCATGACGGGAATCGAACCCGGGCCGCCCTGCGTTACAAGGTAGATGCCTATCCGCTAGACCATTTGGGAAAACTTGATATGTACACCCTAAGATATCTAAGTGTCATTTCGATGAGGTCTGTAGCAGAGGCCATAGAGCACAGCAAACAAATAATCATGTGTTTAAATATCCTTGTCGTTTTGAAAAATTACCATTGTCACCTGCACAGGAATGCCATGCGGCCAACATTGAAGAAATGTGCTTCTCAAATCTGTCATTAACACTGTTTTCCACACGCTTTTTTCATTGCATTGCCATATAATCAATTGGTCATTGATGCGTCACGAATAACGACAATGCGTCGAAAATTAAAGAAATGTAAACATGAATTATGTTATTACTGTCTAAGCATCGCAAAGCTGTATGCGTAAAGGCGTCTGACGTCACAGTGGCTTGCCTGAAACAAAGGAATTAGAGAAACATGTGCTTACAGGGGCGTCGAACCGCCTTCTCCCGCTGATGGAGCAAAGTTGCTACAGTGACAAAGACAAGCTCCGCGCTCATGGGCAATTTATATGAGGCAACTGTGCTGCGAGTATCTAAGTAGTCGTCGTGCATGGATAAAATGCAATGTTTCAAACAGATCTGATGAATTCACCTACTTTGAAAAAGTGTGCGTTAGGGACTTCTTTTGACACAAAGCGAAAATCTACAGTCAAGCGTCAATCAGCAGACAGCCGTGTGTTCTTTAGTAATGAGCCTGTTGTCAAAACGGCAGAAAAAAATGTTCACAAACGAAATATTGTTTCTACCCTTAAAATGAACAAAGAAAAAATTAGCTAGCCTGATATAAGTCATGTTCATGACGATGCAAATGTAACGAGATTTCGAACTGTTCTGTTGCACACGTTGGGACTCATTTTATTTTTCTACAAAAAACATTTGCCATGACGGGAATCGAACACGGGCCGCCATGGGTTACAAGGTAGATGCCTATCCGCTAGACCATTTGGGAAAACTTGATATGTATACCCTAAGATATCTAAGTGTCATTTCGATGAGGTCTGTAGCAGAGGCCATAGAGCACAGCAAACAAATAATCATGTGTTTAAATATCCTTGTCGTTTTGAAAAATTACCATTGTCACCTGCACAGGAATGCCATGCGGACAACATTGAAGAAATGTGCTTCTCAAATCTGTCATTAACACTGTTTTCCACACGCTTTTTTCATTGCATTGCCATATAATCAATTGGTCATTGATGCGTCACGAATAACGACAATGCGTCGAAAATTAAAGAATTGTAAACATGAATTATGTTATTACTGTCTAAGCATCGCAAAGCTGTATGCGTAAAGGCGTCTGACGTCACAGTGGCTTGCCTGAAACAAAGGAATTAGAGAAACATGTGCTTACAGGGGCGTCGAACCGCCTTCTCCCGCTGATGGAGCAAAGTTGCTACAGTGACAAAGACAAGCTCCGCGCTCATGGGCAATTTATATGAGGCAACTGTGCTGCGAGTATCTAAGTAGTCGTCGTGCATGGATAAAATGCAATGTTTCAAACAGATCTGATGAATTCACCTACTTTGAAAAAGTGTGCGTTAGGAAGTTCTTTTGACACAAAGCGAAAATCTACAGTCAAGCGTCAATCAGCAGACAGCCGTGTGTTCTTTAGTCATGAGCCTGTTGTCAAAACGGCAGAAAAAAATGTTCACAAACGAAATATTGTTTCTACACTTAAAATGAACAAAGAAAAAATGAGCTAGCCTGATATAAGTCATGTTCATGACGATGCAAATGTAACGAGATTTCAAACTATTCTGTTGCACACGTTGGGACTCATTTTATTTTTCTACAAAAAATATTTGCCATGACGGGAATCGAACCCGGGCCGCCCTGCGTTACAAGGTAGATGCCTATCCGCTAGACCATTTGGGAAAACTTGATATGTACACCCTAAGATATCTAAGTGTCATTTCGATGAGGTCTGTAGCAGAGGCCATAGAGCACAGCAAACAAATAATCATGTGTTTAAATATCCTTGTCGTTTTGAAAAATTACCATTGTCACCTGCACAGGAATGCCATGCGGCCAACATTGAAGAAATGTGCTTCTCAAATCTGTCATTAACACTGTTTTCCACACGCTTTTTTCATTGCATTGCCATATAATTAATTGGTCATTGATGCGTCACGAATAACGACAATGCGTCGAAAATTAAAGAAATGTAAACATGAATTATGTTATTACTGTCTAAGCATCGCAAAGCTGTATGCGTAAAGGCGTCTGACGTCACAGTGGCTTGCCTGAAACAAAGGAATTAGAGAAACATGTGCTTACAGGGGCGTCGAACCGCCTTCTCCCGCTGATGGAGCAAAGTTGCTACAGTGACAAAGACAAGCTCTGCGCTCATGGGCAATTTATATGGGGCAACTGTGCTGCGAGTATCTAAACAGTCGTCGTGCATGGATAAAATGCAATGTTTCAAACAGATCTGATGAATTCACCTATTTTGAAAAAGTGTGCGTTAGGAAGTTCTTTTGACACAAAGCGAAAATCTACAGTCAAGCGTCAATCAGCAGACAGCCGTGTGTTCTTTAGTCATGAGCCTGTAGTCAAAACGGCAGAAAAAAATGGTCACAAACGAAATATTGTTTCTACACTTAAAATGAACAAAGAAAAAATGAGCTAGCCTGATATAAGTCATGTTCATGACGATGCAAATGTAACGAGATTTCGAACTGTTCTGTTGCACACGTTGGGACTCATTTTATTTTTCTACAAAAAACATTTGCCATGACGGGAACCGAACCCGGGCCGCCCTGCCTTACAAGGTAGATGCCTATCCGCTAGACCATTTGGGAAAACTTGATATGTACACCCTAAGATATCTAAGTGTCATTTTGATGAGGTCTGTAGCAGAGGCCATAGAGCAGAGCAAACAAATAATCATGTGTTGAAATATCCTTGTCGTTTTGAAAAATTACCATTGTCACCTGCACAGGAATGCCATGCGGCCAACATTGAAGAAATGTGCTTCTCAAATCTGTCATTAACACTGTTTTCCACACGCTTTTTTCATTGCATTGCCATATAATCAATTGGTCATTGATGTGTCACGAATAACGACAATGCGTCGAAAATTAAAGAAATGTAAACATGAATTATGTTATTACTGTCTAAGCATCGCAAAGCTGTATGCGTAAAGGCGTCTGACGTCACAGTGGCTTGCCTGAAACAAAGGAATTAGAGAAACATGTGCTTACAGGGGCGTCGAACCGCCTTCTCCCGCTGATGGAGCAAAGTTGCTACAGTGACAAAGACAAGCTCCGCGCTCATGGGCAATTTATATGAGGCAACTGTGCTGCGAGTATCTAAGTAGTCGTCGTGCATGGATAAAATGCAATGTTTCAAACAGATCTGATGAATTCACCTACTTTGAAAAAGTGTGCGTTAGGAAGTTCTTTTGACACAAAGCGAAAATCTACAGTCAAGCGTCAATCAGCAGACAGCCGTGTGTTCTTTAGTCATGAGCCTGTTGTCAAAACGGCAGAAAAAAATGGTCACAAACGAAATATTGTTTCTACACTTAAAATGAACAAAGAAGAAATGAGCTAGCCTGATATAAGTCATGTTCATGACGATGCAAATGTAACGAGATTTCGAACTGTTCTGTTGCACACGTTGGGACTCATTTTATTTTTCTACAAAAATCATTTGCCATGACGGGAATCGAACCCTGGCCGCCCTGCGCGACAAGGCAGATTCCCATCCGCTAGACCATTTGGGATGACTTGATATGTACACCCTAAGATATCTAAGTGTCATTTCGATGAGGTCTGTAGCAGAGGCCATAGAGCACAGCAAACAAATAATCATGTGTTTAAATATCCTTGTCGTTTTGAAAAATTACCATTGTCACCTGTACAGGAATGCCATGCGGCCAACATTGAAGAAATGTGCTTCTCAAATCTGTCATTAACACTGTTTTCCACACGCTTTTTTCATTGCATTGCCATATAATCAATTGGTCATTGATGCGTCACGAATAACGACAATGCGTCGAAAATTAAAGAAATGTAAACATGAATTATGTTATTACTGTCTAAGCATCGCAAAGCTGTATGCGTAAAGGCGTCTGACGTCACAGTGGCTTGCCTGAAACAAAGGAATTAGAGAAACATGTGCTTACAGGGGCGTCGAACCACCTTCTCCCGCTGATGGAGCAAAGTTGCTGCAGTGACAAAGACAAGCTCCGCGCTCATGGGCAATTTATATGAGGCAACTGTGCTGCGAGTATCTAAGTAGTCGTCGTGCATGGATAAAATGCAATGTTTCAAACAGATCTGATGAATTCACCTACTTTGAAAAAGTGTGCGTTAGGGAGTTCTTTTGACACAAAGCGAAAATCTACAGTCAAGCGTCAATCAGCAGACAGCCGTGTGTTCTTTAGTCATGAGCCTGTTGTCAAAACGGCAGAAAAAAATTTTCACAAACGAAATATTGTTTCTACACTTAAAATGAACAAAGAAAAAATGAGCTAGCCTGATATAAGTCATGTTCATGACGATGCAAATGTAACGAGATTTCGAACTGTTCTGTTGCACACGTTGGGACTCATTTTATTTTTCTACAAAAAACATTTGCCATGACGGGAATCGAACACGGGCCGCCATGGGTTACAAGGTAGATGCCTATCCGCTATACCATTTGGGAAAACTTGATATGTATACCCTAAGATATCTAAGTGTCATTTCGATGAGGTCTGTAGCAGAGGCCATAGAGCACAGCAAACAAATAATCATGTGTTTAAATATCCTTGTCGTTTTGAAAAATTACCATTGTCACCTGCACAGGAATGCCATGCGGCCAACATTGAAGAAATGTGCTTCTCAAATCTGTCATTAACACTGTTTTCCACACGCTTTTTTCATTGCATTGCCATATAATCAATTGGTCATTGATGCGTCACGAATAACGACAATGCGTCGAAAATTAAAGAAATGTAAACATGAATTATGTTATTACTGTCTAAGCATCGCAAAGCTGTATGCGTAAAGGCGTCTGACGTCACTGTGGCTTGCCTGAAACAAAGGAATTAGAGAAACATGTGCTTACAGGGCCGTCGAACCGGCTTGTCCCCCTGATGGAGCAAAGTTGCTACAGTGACAAAGACAAGCTCCGCGCTCATGGGCAATTTATATGAGGCAACTGTGCTGCGAGTATCTAAGCAGTCGTCGTGCATGGATAAAATGCAATGTTTCAAACAGATCTGATGAATTCACCTACTTTGAAAAAGTGTGCGTTAGGGAGTTCTTTTGACACAAAGCGAAAATCTACAGTCAAGCGTCAATCAGCAGACAGCCGTGTGTTCTTTAGTCATGAGCCTGTTGTCAAAACGGCAGAAAAAAATGTTCACAAACGAAATATTGTTTCTACACTTAAAATGAACAAAGAAAAAATGAGCTAGCCTGATATAAGTCATGTTCATGACGATGCAAATGTAACGAGATTTCGAACTGTTCTGTTGCACACGTTGGGACTCATTTTATTTTTCTACAAAAAACATTTGCCATGACGGGAATCGAACCCGGGCCGCCCTGCGTTACAAGGTAGATGCCTATCCGCTAGACCATTTGGGAAAACTTGATATGTACACCCTAAGATATCTAAGTGTCATTTCGATGAGGTCTGTAGCAGAGGCCATAGAGCACAGCAAACAAATAATCATGTGTTTAAATATCCTTGTCGTTTTGAAAAATTACCATTGTCACCTGCACAGGAATGCCATGCGGCCAACATTGAAGAAATGTGCTTCTCAAATCTGTCATTAACACTGTTTTCCACACGCTTTTTTCATTGCATTGCCATATAATCAATTGGTCATTGATGCGTCACGAATAACGACAATGCGTCGAAAATTAAAGAAATGTAAACATGAATTATGTTATTACTGTCTAAGCATCGCAAAGCTGTATGCGTAAAGGCGTCTGACGTCACAGTGGCTTGCCTGAAACAAAGGAATTAGAGAAACATGTGCTTACAGGGGCGTCGAACCGCCTTCTCCCGCTGATGGAGCAAAGTTGCTACAGTGACAAAGACAAGCTCCGCGCTCATGGGCAATTTATATGTGGCAACTGTGCTGCGAGTATCTAAGTAGTCGTCGTGCATGGATAAAATGCAATGTTTCAAACAGATCTGATGAATTCACCTACTTTGAAAAAGTGTGCGTTAGGAAGTTCTTTTGACACAAAGCGAAAATCTACAGTCAAGCGTCAATCAGCAGACAGCCGTGTGTTCTTTAGTCATGAGCCTGTTGTCAAAACGGCAGAAAAAAATGGTCACAAACGAAATATTGTTTCTACACTTAAAATGAACAAAGAAAAAATGAGCTAGCCTGATATAAGTCATGTTCATGACGATGCAAATGTAACGAGATTTCGAACTGTTCTGTTGCACACGTTGGGACTCATTTTATTTTTCTACAAAAAACATTTGCCATGACGGGAATCGAACCCGGGCCGCCCTGCATTACAAGGTAGATGCCTATCCGCTAGACCATTTGGGAAAACTTGATATGTACACCCTAAGATATCTAAGTGTCATTTCGATGAGGTCTGTAGCAGAGGCCATAGAGCACAGCAAACAAATAATCATGTGTTTAAATATCCTTGTCGTTTTGAAAAATTACCATTGTCACCTGAACAGGAATGCCATGCGGCCAACATTGAAGAAATGTGCTTCTCAAATCTGTCATTAACACTGTTTTCCACACGCTTTTTTCATTGCATTGCCATATAATCAATTGGTCATTGATGCGTCACGAATAACGACAATGCGTCGAAAATTAAAGAAATGTAAACATGAATTATGTTATTACTGTCTAAGCATCGCAAAGCTGTATGCGTAAAGGCGTCTGACGTCACAGTGGCTTGCCTGAAACAAAGGAATTAGAGAAACATGTGCTTACAGGGGCGTCGAACCGCCTTCTCCCGCTGATGGAGCAAAGTTGCTGCAGTGACAAAAACAAGCTCCGCGCTCATGGGCAATTTATATGAGGCAACTGTGCTGCGAGTATCTAAGTAGTCGTCGTGCATGGATAAAATGCAATGTTTCAAACAGATCTGATGAATTCACCTACTTTGAAAAAGTGTGCGTTAGGGAGTTCTTTTGACACAAAGCGAAAATCTACAGTCAAGCGTCAATCAGCAGACAGCCGTGTGTTCTTTAGTCATGAGCCTGTTGTCAAAACGGCAGAAAAAAATGTTCACAAACGAAATATTGTTTCTACACTTAAAATGAATAAAGAAAAAATGAGCTAGCCTGATATAAGTCATGTTCATGACGATGCAAATGTAACGAGATTTCGAACTGTTCTGTTGCACACGTTGGGACTCATTTTATTTTTCTACAAAAAACATTTGCCATGACGGGAATCGAACCCGGGCCGCCCTGCGTTACAAGGTAGATGCCTATCCGCTAGACCATTTGGGAAAACTTGATATGTACACCCTAAGATATCTAAGTGTCATTTCGATGAGGTCTGTAGCAGAGGCCATAGAGCACAGCAAACAAATAATCATGTGTTTAAATATCCTTGTCGTTTTGAAAAATTACCATTGTCACCTGCACAGGAATGCCATGCGGCCAACATTGAAGAAATGTGCTTCTCAAATCTGTCATTAACACTGTTTTCCACACGCTTTTTTCATTGCATTGCCATATAATCAATTGGTCATTGATGCGTCACGAATAACGACAATGCGTCGAAAATTAAAGAAATGTAAACATGAATTATGTTATTACTGTCTAAGCATCGCAAAGCTGTATGCGTAAAGGCGTCTGACGTCACAGTGGCTTGCCTGAAACAAAGGAATTAGAGAAACATGTGCTTACAGGGGCGTCGAACCGCCTTCTCCCGCTGATGGAGCAAAGTTGCTACAGTGACAAAGACAAGCTCCGCGCTCATGGGCAATTTATATGTGGCAACTGTGCTGCGAGTATCTAAGTAGTCGTCGTGCATGGATAAAATGCAATGTTTCAAACAGATCTGATGAATTCACCTACTTTGAAAAAGTGTGCGTTAGGAAGTTCTTTTGACACAAAGCGAAAATCTACAGTCAAGCGTCAATCAGCAGACAGCCGTGTGTTCTTTAGTCATGAGCCTGTTGTCAAAACGGCAGAAAAAAATGGTCACAAACGAAATATTGTTTCTACACTTAAAATGAACAAAGAAAAAATGAGCTAGCCTGATATAAGTCATGTTCATGACGATGCAAATGTAACGAGATTTCGAACTGTTCTGTTGCACACGTTGGGACTCATTTTATTTTTCTACAAAAAACATTTGCCATGACGGGAATCGAACCCGGGCCGCCCTGCGTTACAAGGTAGATGCCTATCCGCTAGACCATTTGGGAAAACTTGATATGTACACCCTAAGATATCTAAGTGTCATTTCGATGAGGTCTGTAGCAGAGGCCATAGAGCACAGCAAACAAATAATCATGTGTTTAAATATCCTTGTCGTTTTGAAAAATTACCATTGTCACCTGAACAGGAATGCCATGCGGCCAACATTGAAGAAATGTGCTTCTCAAATCTGTCATTAACACTGTTTTCCACACGCTTTTTTCATTGCATTGCCATATAATCAATTGGTCATTGATGCGTCACGAATAACGACAATGCGTCGAAAATTAAAGAAATGTAAACATGAATTATGTTATTACTGTCTAAGCATCGCAAAGCTGTATGCGTAAAGGCGTCTGACGTCACAGTGGCTTGCCTGAAACAAAGGAATTAGAGAAACATGTGCTTACAGGGGCGTCGAACCGCCTTCTCCCGCTGATGGAGCAAAGTTGCTGCAGTGACAAAAACAAGCTCCGCGCTCATGGGCAATTTATATGAGGCAACTGTGCTGCGAGTATCTAAGTAGTCGTCGTGCATGGATAAAATGCAATGTTTCAAACAGATCTGATGAATTCACCTACTTTGAAAAAGTGTGCGTTAGGGAGTTCTTTTGACACAAAGCGAAAATCTACAGTCAAGCGTCAATCAGCAGACAGCCGTGTGTTCTTTAGTCATGAGCCTGTTGTCAAAACGGCAGAAAAAAATGTTCACAAACGAAATATTGTTTCTACACTTAAAATGAATAAAGAAAAAATTAGCTAGCCTGATATAAGTCATGTTCATGACGATGCAAATGTAACGAGATTTCGAAATGTTCTGTTGCACACGTTGGGACTCAATTTATTTTTCTACAAAAATCCTTTGCCATGACGGGAATCGAACCCGAGCCGCCCTGCGTGACAAGGCAGATTCCTATCCGCTAGACCATTTGGGAAGACTTGATATGTACACCCTAAGATATCTAAGTGTCATTTCGATGAGGTCTGTAGCAGAGGCCATAGAGCACAGCAAACAAATAATCATGTGTTTAAATATCCTTGTCGTTTTGAAAAATTACCATTGTCACCTGCACAGGAATGCCATGCGGCCAACATTGAAGAAATGTGCTTCTCAAATCTGTCATTAACACTGTTTTCCACACGCTTTTTTCATTGCATTGCCATATAATCAATTGGTCATTGATGCGTCACGAATAACGACAATGCGTCGAAAATTAAAGAAATGTAAACATGAATTATGTTATTACTGTCTAAGCATCGCAAAGCTGTATGCGTAAAGTCGTCTGACGTCACAGTGGCTTGCCTGAAACAAAGGAATTAGAGAAACATGTGCTAACAGGGGCGTCGAACCGCCTTCTCCTGCTCATGGAGCAAAGTTGCTACAGTGACAAAGACAAGCTCCGCGCTCATGGGCAATTTACATGAGGCAACTGTGCTGCGAGTATCTAAGTAGTCGTCGTGCATGGATAAAATGCTATGTTTCAAACAGATCTGATGAATTCACCTACTTTGAAAAAGTGTGCGTTAGGGAGTTCTTTTGACACAAAGCGAAAATCTACAGTCAAGCGTCAATCAGCAGACAGCCGTGTGTTCTTTAGTCATGAGCCTGTTGTCAAAACGGCAGAAAAAAATGTTCACAAACGAAATATTGTTTCTACACTTAAAATGAACAAAGAAAAAATGAGCTAGCCTGATATAAGTCATGTTCATGACGATGCAAATGTAACGAGATTTCGAACTGTTCTGTTGCACACGTTGGGACTCATTTTATTTTTCTACAAAAAACATTTGCCATGACGGGAATCGAACCCGGGCCGCCCTGCGTTACAAGGTAGATGCCTATCCGCTAGACCATTTGGGAAAACTTGATATGTACACCCTAAGATATCTAAGTGTCATTTCGATGAGGTCTGTAGCAGAGGCCATAGAGCACAGCAAACAAATAATCATGTGTTTAAATATCCTTGTCGTTTTGAAAAATTACCATTGTCACCTGCACAGGAATGCCATGCGGCCAACATTGAAGAAATGTGCTTCTCAAATCTGTCATTAACACTGTTTTCCACACGCTTTTTTCATTGCATTGCCATATAATCAATTGGTCATTGATGCGTCACAAATAACGACAATGCGTCGAAAATTAAAGAAATGTAAACATGAATTATGTTATTACTGTCTAAGCATCGCAAACCTGTATGCGTAAAGGCGTCTGACGTCACAGTGGCTTGCCTGAAACAAAGGAATTAGAGAAACATGTGCTTACAGGGGCGTCGAACCGCCTTCTCCCGCTGATGGAGCAAAGTTGATACAGTGACAAAGACAAGCTCCGCGCTCATGGGCAATTTATATGGGGCAACTGTGCTGCGAGTATCTAAGCAGTCGTCGTGCATGGATAAAATGCAATGTTTCAAACAGATCTGATGAATTCACCTACTTTGAAAAAGTGTGCGTTAGGGAGTTCTTTTGACACAAAGCGAAAATCTACAGTCAAGCGTCAATCAGCAGACAGCCGTGTGTTCTTTAGTCATGAGCCTGTTGTCAAAACGGCAGAAAAAAATGTTCACAAACGAAATATTGTTTCTACACTTAAAATGAACAAAGAAAAAATGAGCTAGCCTGATATAAGTCATGTTCATGACGATGCAAATGTAACGAGATTTCGAACTGTTCTGTTGCACACGTTGGGACTCATTTTATTTTTCTACAAAAAACATTTGCAATGACGGGAATCGAACCCGGGCCGCCCTGCGTTACAAGGTAGATGCCTATCCGCTAGACCATTTGGGAAGACTTGATATGTACACCCTAAGATATCTAAGTGTCATTTCGATGAGGTCTGTAGCAGAGGCCATAGAGCACAGCAAACAAATAATCATGTGTTTAAATATCCTTGTCGTTTTGAAAAATTACCATTGTCACCTGCACAGGAATGCCATGCGGCCAACATTGAAGAAATGTGCTTCTCAAATCTGTCATTAACACTGTTTTACACACGCTTTTTTCATTGCATTGCCATATAATCAATTGGTCATTGATGCGTCACGAATAACGACAATGCGTCGAAAATTAAAGAAATGTAAACATGAATTATGTTATTACTGTCTAAGCATCGCAAAGCTATATGCGTAAAGGCGTCTGACGTCACAGTGGCTTGCCTGAAACAAAGGAATTAGAGAAACATGTGCTGACAGGGGCGTCGAACCGCCTTCTCCCGCTGATGGAGGAAAGTTGCTACAGTGACAAAGACAAGCTCCGCGCTCATGGGCAATTTATATGAGGCAACTGTGCTGCGAGTATCTAAGTAGTCGTCGTGCATGGATGAAATGCAATGTTTCAAACAGATCTGATGAATTCACATACTTTGAAAAAGTGTGCGTTAGGGACTTCTTTTGACACAAAGCGAAAATCTACAGTCAAGCGTCAATCAGCAGACAGCCGTGTGTTCTTTAGTCATGAGCCTGTTGTCAAAACGGCAGAAAAAAATGTTCACAAACGAAATATTGTTTCTACACTTAAAATGAACAAAGAAAAAATGAGCTAGCCTGATATAAGTCATGTTCATGACGATGCAAATGTAACGAGATTTCGAACTGTTCTGTTGCACACGTTGGGACTCATTTTATTTTTCTACAAAAAACATTTGCTATGACGGGAATCGAACCCGGGCCGCCCTGCGTTACAAGGTAGATGCCTATCCGCTAGACCATTTGGGAAAACTTGATATGTACACCCTAAGATATCTAAGTGTCATTTCGATGAGGTCTGTAGCAGAGGCCATAGAGCACAGCAAACAAATAATCATGTGTTTAAATATCCTTGTCGTTTTGAAAAATTACCATTGTCACCTGCACAGGAATGCCATGCGGCCAACATTGAAGAAATGTGCTTCTCAAATCTGTCATTAACACTGTTTTACACACGCTTTTTTCATTGCATTGCCATATAATCAATTGGTCATTGATGCGTCACGAATAACGACAATGCGTCGAAAATTAAAGAAATGTAAACATGAATTATGTTATTACTGTCTAAGCATCGCAAAGCTGTATGCGTAAAGGCGTCTGACGTCACAGTGGCTTGCCTGAAACAAAGGAATTAGAGAAACATGTGCTTACAGGGGCGTCGAACCGCCTTCTCCCGCTGATGGAGCAAAGTTGATACAGTGACAAAGACAAGCTCCGCGCTCATGGGCAATTTATATGGGGCAACTGTGCTGCGAGTATCTAAGCAGTCGTCGTGCATGGATAAAATGCAATGTTTCAAACAGATCTGATGAATTCACCTACTTTGAAAAAGTGTGCGTTAGGGACTTCTTTTGACACAAAGCGAAAATCTACAGTCAAGCGTCAATCAGCAGACAGCCGTGTGTTCTTTAGTCATGAGCCTGTTGTCAAAACGGCAGAAAAAAATGTTCACAAACGAAATATTGTTTCTACACTTAAAATGAACAAAGAAAAAATGAGCTAGCCTGATATAAGTCATGTTCATGACGATGCAAATGTAACGAGATTTCGAACTGTTCTGTTGCACACGTTGGGACTCATTTTATTTTTCTACAAAAAACATTTGCCATGACGGGAATCGAACCCGGGCCGCCCTGCGTTACAAGGTAGATGCCTATCCGCTAGACCATTTGGGAAGACTTGATATGTACACCCTAAGATATCTAAGTGTCATTTCGATGAGGTCTGTAGCAGAGGCCATAGAGCACAGCAAACAAATAATCATGTGTTTAAATATCCTTGTCGTTTTGAAAAATTACCATTGTCACCTGCACAGGAATGCCATGCGGCCAACATTGAAGAAATGTGCTTCTCAAATCTGTCATTAACACTGTTTTCCACACGCTTTTTTCATTGCATTGCCATATAATCAATTGGTCATTGATGCGTCACGAATAACGACAATGCGTCGAAAATTAAAGAAATGTAAACATGAATTATGTTATTACTGTCTAAGCATCGCAAAGCTGTATGCGTAAAGGCGTCTGACGTCACAGTGGCTTGCCTGAAACAAAGGAATTAGAGAAACATGTGCTGACAGGGGCGTCGAACCGCCTTCTCCCGCTGATGGAGGAAAGTTGCTACAGTGACAAAGACAAGCTCCGCGCTCATGGGCAATTTATATGAGGCAACTGTGTTGCGAGTAGCTAAGTAGTCGTCGTGCATGGATGAAATGCAATGTTTCAAACAGATCTGATGAATTCACATACTTTGAAAAAGTGTGCGTTAGGGACTTCTTTTGACACAAAGCGAAAATCTACAGTCAAGCGTCAATCAGCAGACAGCCGTGTGTTCTTTAGTCATGAGCCTGTTGTCAAAACGGCAGAAAAAAATGTTCACAAACGAAATATTGTTTCTACACTTAAAATGAACAAAGAAAAAATGAGCTAGCCTGATATAAGTCATGTTCATGACGATGCAAATGTAACGAGATTTCGAACTGTTCTGTTGCACACGTTGGGACTCATTTTATTTTTCTACAAGAATCATTTGCCATGACGGGAATCGAACCCGGGCCGCCCTGCGTTACAAGGCAGATTCCTATCCGCTAGACCATGGCTGCCCAATTTGGGGCCCGCGGGACCGATTATATTTGGCCCGCGCCTTATCCACTGTATAATTTTTTCCCACCATCAGCGCTCGCTCGGAATCTGCGCTCGCTCGGAATCTGCGCTCGCTCGGAATCTGCGCTCTCTCGGAATCTGCGCTCCCTCGGAATCTGCGCTCGCTCGGAATCTGCGCTCGCTCGGAATCTGCGCTCGCTCTCATTGAATATTATTTATTGGTGCACTTCCACTCCTGACCAGAGAATAACATTGTGATACAATGATGGTAGGGTGGCGCTGTTGAGCTCCTACCAGATGCAATCCGGTGAGGCGAAGACCAGTGAGTGAGAGGATGCAAGGATGGAGCGTGTTAAGCAGTGGCACACAGACAAACGAAAATTCAAAAAAAGTTGGGAACATGGTTATCTTTTTACCGAGGTCGATTCCAACGCAGTGTGTCTGGTATGTAAGCAGAGGGTCGCTGTTTCAAAGGAGTACAACATTCGTCGTCACTATGAAACTATGCATTCTCACCAGTTCGCAAAATACACAGGTGACGATCGCAAGCTGAAGGTAGCAGACTTGCTAAGAAAGCTAACCACACAGCAGCGAACTTTACTTCAGCCGTTCACTGCACAAGAAAATACCACTCGGGCAAGTTATCGCATTAGCAAAGTCATTGTCAGAAGTGGACGAGCTTTTGCTGCGGGTGATTTTGTCAAAGAGTGTCTGACAATTGCTGCTGAAGCTGTGTGTCCAACTCAGATGCGGGCTTTTTCTCAGATTAGCCTGTCACGGAACACGGTCACCCGCCGCGTTGAGGACATGGCCGAAGACGTTCGGGGCCAGATAGCCCAAAGAGCAGGTCGGTTTTCTGCCTTCTCCATCGCAAGCGATGAAAGCACCGACATCTCTGACTCAGCACAGTTGCTGGTGTTTTGCGAGGTGTCAATGAGGACTTTGAAGTGTGTCAAGAACTAGCGGGCCTTGAAACACTGAAAGGGACAACAACGATATTTTTATGGCAGTGCAGCGAATTATGGACAAGAATGGGTTGAAGTGGGAAAACCTATCTGGCATCACGACTGATGGAGCCCCGGCCATGGTCGGTAAGAGAGCAGGCCTAACTGCACTTGTGTCGGACAAAGTCCGTGAGTTTGGTGGCTCGATTTTTAAATACCATTGTATTTTGCATCAGGAGCAACTGTGCGATAAAAACATCGGCCTGAAGAACGTGACTTTTACAAATGTGTTCCTGCACACAGATATGGCAAGATCCGCAAACATGCACAGGTGATGTTATCCCTCTTTGGAAGTACCTATGTATGTGAACAGCCTTTCAGCCTGATGAATCTTAATAAGTCCAAACTGAGAAATGCTTTATCTGACTCTCACCTACATGACATTCTCACTTTGTCAGTTAGTCAGCTGGAGCCTGATATTGAGAGACTTTTAAAAACCAAGGACAGGCTTCATGTCTCCCACTGATAGGCCTAGCCTACTTCAGGCAGGATGTGTAGGCCTAGGCCTCCAATGTGTCAGAGTATGTTCTGCTCTGTATGATTAATGGGGGCATGTTTTGTCCCATGTTACTTTGTTTATTGCACTTGTAAGTACAGTACTGATTTCTACAAACCTTCTCAAGCTGTTGTCCAATTCTACTACTATTCCTGATTTAAAAATGATTGTTCAAACCAGTGAAGAATGTATTTTGGTCCCATGGAGACATGTTTTGTCCCATGTTACTTTGCACTAAATGTCTTTGTATTTGAAGATATAGGCCCAAGGCCTAGTAATGTTCCCTGTCTGTCTTCAAATATTTCATAGTGCTTCAATTATTTTTCTAATTTAAAGAAGCCAGATTGACGTCAGTAATCTTTTGAACATTAATGTGAAGAACAATAAACAGTGTCATTCCTTTTTCAAAATTACTTTGTGATAGTGTTTATTTTGTACATGCATGCTATATATACCCATATTTAACTTAATGTACTGCAAAATTAACATTTTGGCCCACGACCCTCCCCCCAGATTAAATTTTGGCCCTCCACTGGGAAGAATTTGGGCACCCCTGCGCTAGACCATTTGGGAAGATTTCATATGTAGACCCTAAGATATCTAAGTGTCATTTCGATGAGGTCTGTAGCAGAGGCCATAGAGCACACCAAACAAATAATCATGTGTTTAAATATCCTTGTCGTTTTGAAAAATTACCATTGTCACCTGCACAGGAATGCCATGCGGCCAACATTGAAGAAATGTGCTTCTCAAATCTGTCATTAACACTGTTTTCCACACGCTTTTTTCATTGCATTGCCATATAATCAATTGGTCATTGATGCGTCACGAATAACGACAATGCGTCGAAAATTAAAGAAATGTAAACATGAATTATGTTATTACTGTCTAAGCATCGCAAAACTGTATGCGTAAAGGCGTCTGACGTCACAGTGGCTTGCCTGAAGCAAAGGAATTAGAGAACCATGTGCTTACAGGGGCGTCGAACCGCCTTCTCCCGCTGATGGAGCAAAGTTGCTACAGTGACAAAGACAAGCTCCGCGCTCATGGGCAATTTATATGAGGCAACTGTGCTGCGAGTATCTAAGTAGTCGTCGTGCATGGATAAAATGCAATGTTTCAAACAGATCTGATGAATTCACCTCCTTTGAAAAAGTGTGCGTTCGGGAGTTCTTTTGACACAAAGCGAAAATCTACAGTCAAGCGTCAATCAGCAGACAGCCGTGTGTTCTTTAGTCATGAGCCTGTTGTCAAAACGGCAGAAATTTTTTTTCACAAACGAAATATTGTTTCTACACTTAAAATGAACAAAGAAAAAATTAGCTAGCCTGATATAAGTCATGTTCATGACGATGCAAATGTAACGAGATTTCGAACTGTTCTGTTGCACACGTTGGGACTCATTTTATTTTTCTACAAAAAAAAATTGCCATGACGGGAATCGAACCCGGGCCGCCCTGCGTTACAAGGTAGATGCCTATCCGCTAGACCATTTGGGAAGACTTGATATGTACACCCTAAGATATCTAAGTGTCATTTCGATGAGGTCTGTAGCAGAGGCCATAGAGCACAGCAAACAAATAATCATGTGTTTAAATATCCTTGTCGTTTTGAAAAATTACCATTGTCACCTGCACAGGAATGCCATGCGGCCAACATTGAAGAAATGTGCTTCTCAAATCTGTCATTAACACTGTTTTCCACACGCTTTTTTCATTGCATTGCCATATAATCAATTGGTCATTGATGCGTCACGAATAACGACAATGCGTCGAAAATTAAAGAAATGTAAACATGAATTATGTTATTACTGTCTAAGCATCGCAAAGCTGTATGCGTAAAGGCATCTGACGTCACAGTGGCTTGCCTGAAACAAAGGAATTAGAGAAACATGTGCTTACAGGGGCGTCGAACCGCCTTCTCCCGCTGATGGAGCAAAGTTGCTACAGTGACAAAGACAAGCTCCGCACTCATGGGCAATTTAAATGAGGCAACTGTGCTGCGAGTATCTAAGTAGTCGTCGTGCATGGATAAAATGCAATGTTTCAAACAGATCTGATGAATTCACCTACTTTGAAAAAGTGTGCGTTAGGGAGTTCTTTTGACACAAAGCGAAAATCTACAGTCAAGCGTCAATCAGCAGACAGCCATGTGTTCTTTAGTCATGAGCCTGTTGTCAAAAAGGCAGAAAAAAATGTTCACAAACGAAATATTGTTTCTACACTTAAAATGAACAAAGAAAAAATTAGCTAGCCTGATATAAGTCATGTTCATGACGATGCAAATGTAACGAGATTTCGAACTGTTCTGTTGCACACGTTGGGACTCATTTTATTTTTCTACAAAAAACATTTGCCATGACGGGAATCGAACCCGGGCCGCCCTGCGTTACAAGGTAGATGCCTATCCGCTAGACCATTTGGGAAGACTTGATATGTACACCCTAAGATATCTAAGTGTCATTTCGATGAGGTCTGTAGCAGAGGCCATAGAGCACAGCAAACAAATAATCATGTGTTTAAATATCCTTGTCGTTTTGAAAAATTACCATTGTCACCTGCACAGGAATGCCATGCGGCCAACATTGAAGAAATGTGCTTCTCAAATCTGTCATTAACACTGTTTTCCACACGCTTTTTTCATTGCATTGCCATATAATCAATTGGTCATTGATGCGTCACGAATAACGACAATGCGTCGAAAATTAAAGAAATGTAAACATGAATTATGTTATTACTGTCTAAGCATCGCAAAGCTGTATGCGTAAAGGCGTCTGACGTCACAGTGGCTTGCCTGAAACAAAGGAATTAGAGAAACATGTGCTTACAGGGGCGTCGAACCGCCTTCTCCCGCTGATGGAGCAAAGTTGCTACAGTGACAAAGACAAGCTCCGCGCTCATGGGCAATTTATATGAGGCAACTGTGCTGCGAGTATCTAAGTAGTCGTCGTGCATGGATAAAATGCAATGTTTCAAACAGATCTGATGAATTCACCTACTTTGAAAAAGTGTGCGTTAGGGAGTTCTTTTGACACAAAGCGAAAATCTACAGTCAAGCGTCAATCAGCAGACAGCCGTGTGTTCTTTAGTCATGAGCCTGTTGTCAAAACGGCAGAAAAAAATGTTCACAAACGAAATATTGTTTCTACACTTAAAATGAACAAAGAAAAAATTAGCTAGCCTGATATAAGTCATGTTCATGACGATGCAAATGTAACGAGATTTCGAACTGTTCTGTTGCACACGTTGGGACTCATTTTATTTTTCTACAAAAATCCTTTGCCATGACGGGAATCGAACCCGGGCCGCCCTGCGTTACAAGGCAGATTCCTATCCGCTAGACCATTTGGGAAGACTTGATATGTACACCCTAAGATATCTAAGTGTCATTTCGATGAGGTCTGTAGCAGAGGCCATAGAGCACAGCAAACAAATAATCATGTGTTTAAATATCCTTGTCGTTTTGAAAAATTACCATTGTCACCTGCACAGGAATGCCATGCGGCCAACATTGAAGAAATGTGCTTCTCAAATCTGTCATTAACTCTGTTTTCCACGCGCTTTTTTCATTGCATTGCCATATAATCAATTGGTCATTGATGCGTCACGAATAACGACAATACGTCGAAAATTTAAGAAATGTAAACATGAATTATGTTATTACTGTCTAAGCATCGCAAAGCTGTATGCGTAAAGGCGTCTGACGTCACAGTGGCTTGCCTGAAACAAAGGAATCAGAGAAACATGTGCTTACAGGGGCGTCGAAGCGCCTTCTCCCGCTGATGGAGCAAAGTTGCTACAGTGACAAAGACAAGCTCCGCGCTCATGGGCAATGTCTATGGGGCAACTGTGCTGCGAGTATCTAAGCAGTCGTCGTGCATGGATAAAATGCAATGTTTCAAACAGATCTGATGAATTCACCTACTTTGAAAAAGTGTGCGTTAGGAAGTTCTTTTGACACAAAGCGAAAATCTACAGTCAAGCGTCAATCAGCAGACAGCCGTGTGTTCTTTAGTCATGAGCCTGTTGTCAAAACGGCAGAAAAAAATGGTCACAAACGAAATATTGTTTCTACACTTAAAATGAACAAAGAAAAAATGAGCTAGCCTGATATAAGTCATGTTCATGACGATGCAAATGTAACGAGATTTCGAACTGTTCTGTTGCACACGTTGGGACTCATTTTATTTTTCGACAAAAAACATTTGCCATGACGGGAATCGAACCCGGGCCGCCCTGCGTTACAAGGTAGATGCCTATCCGCTAGACCATTTGGGAAAACTTGATATGTACACCCTAAGATATCTAAGTGTCATTTCGATGAGGTCTGTAGCAGAGGCCATAGAGCACAGCAAACAAATAATCATGTGTTTAAATATCCTTGTCGTTTTGAAAAATTACCATTGTCACCTGCACAGGAATGCCATGCGGCCAACATTGAAGAAATGTGCTTCTCAAATCTGTCATTAACACTGTTTTCCACACGCTTTTTTCATTGCATTGCCATATAATCAATTGGTCATTGATGCGTCACGAATAACGACAATGCGTCGAAAATTAAAGAAATGTAAACATGAATTATGTTATTACTGTCTAAGCATCGCAAAGCTGTATGCGTAAAGGCGTCTGACGTCACAGTGGCTTGCCTGAAACAAAGGAATTAGAGAAACATGTGCTTACAGGGGCGTCGAACCGCATTCTCCCGCTGATGGAGCAAAGTTGCTACAGTGACAAAGACAAGCTCCGCGCTCATGGGCAATTTATATGAGGCAACTGTGCTGCGAGTATCTAAGCAGTCGTCGTGCATGGATAAAATGCAATGTTTCAAACAGATCTGATGAATTCACCTACTTTGAAAAAGTGTGCGTTAGGAAGTTCTTTTGACACAAAGCGAAAATCTACAGTCAAGCGTCAATCAGCAGACAGCCGTGTGTTCTTTAGTCATGAGCCTGTTGTCAAAACGGCAGAAAAAAATGTTCACAAACGAAATATTGTTTCTACACTTAAAATGAACAAAGAAAAAATGAGCTAGCCTGATATAAGTCATGTTCATGACGATGCAAAAGTAACGAGATTTCGAACTGTTCTGTTGCACACGTTGGGACTCATTTTATTTTTCTACAAAAAACATTTGCCATGACGGGAATCGAACCCGGGCCGCCCTGCGTTACAAGGTAGATGCCTATCCGCTAGACCATTTGGGAAGACTTGATATGTACACCCTAAGATATCTAAGTGTCATTTCGATGAGGTCTGTAGCAGAGGCCATAGAGCACAGCAAACAAATAATCATGTGTTTAAATATCCTTGTCGTTTTGAAAAATTACCATTGTCACCTGCACAGGAATGCCATGCGGCCAACATTGAAGAAATGTGCTTCTCAAATCTGTCATTAACACTGTTTTCCACACGCTTTTTTCATTGCATTGCCATATAATCAATTGGTCATTGATGCGTCACGAATAACGACAATGCGTCGAAAATTAAAGAAATGTAAACATGAATTATGTTATTACTGTCTAAGCATCGCAAAGCTGTATGCGTAAAGGCATCTGACGTCACAGTGGCTTGCCTGAAACAAAGGAATTAGAGAAACATGTGCTTACAGGGGCGTCGAACCGCCTTCTCCCGCTGATGGAGCAAAGTTGCTACAGTGACAAAGACAAGCTCCGCACTCATGGGCAATTTAAATGAGGCAACTGTGCTGCGAGTATCTAAGTAGTCGTCGTGCATGGATAAAATGCAATGTTTCAAACAGATCTGATGAATTCACCTACTTTGAAAAAGTGTGCGTTAGGGAGTTCTTTTGACACAAAGCGAAAATCTACAGTCAAGCGTCAATCAGCAGACAGCCATGTGTTCTTTAGTCATGAGCCTGTTGTCAAAAAGGCAGAAAAAAATGTTCACAAACGAAATATTGTTTCTACACTTAAAATGAACAAAGAAAAAATTAGCTAGCCTGATATAAGTCATGTTCATGACGATGCAAATGTAACGAGATTTCGAACTGTTCTGTTGCACACGTTGGGACTCATTTTATTTTTCTACAAAAAACATTTGCCATGACGGGAATCGAACCCGGGCCGCCCTGCGTTACAAGGTAGATGCCTATCCGCTAGACCATTTGGGAAGACTTGATATGTACACCCTAAGATATCTAAGTGTCATTTCGATGAGGTCTGTAGCAGAGGCCATAGAGCACAGCAAACAAATAATCATGTGTTTAAATATCCTTGTCGTTTTGAAAAATTACCATTGTCACCTGCACAGGAATGCCATGCGGCCAACATTGAAGAAATGTGCTTCTCAAATCTGTCATTAACACTGTTTTCCACACGCTTTTTTCATTGCATTGCCATATAATCAATTGGTCATTGATGCGTCACGAATAACGACAATGCGTCGAAAATTAAAGAAATGTAAACATGAATTATGTTATTACTGTCTAAGCATCGCAAAACTGTATGCGTAAAGGCGTCTGACGTCACAGTGGCTTGCCTGAAGCAAAGGAATTAGAGAACCATGTGCTTACAGGGGCGTCGAACCGCCTTCTCCCGCTGATGGAGCAAAGTTGCTACAGTGACAAAGACAAGCTCCGCGCTCATGGGCAATTTATATGAGGCAACTGTGCTGCGAGTATCTAAGTAGTCGTCGTGCATGGATAAAATGCAATGTTTCAAACAGATCTGATGAATTCACCTCCTTTGAAAAAGTGTGCGTTCGGGAGTTCTTTTGACACAAAGCGAAAATCTACAGTCAAGCGTCAATCAGCAGACAGCCGTGTGTTCTTTAGTCATGAGCCTGTTGTCAAAACGGCAGAAAAAAATGTTCACAAACGAAATATTGTTTCTACACTTAAAATGAACAAAGAAAAAATTAGCTAGCCTGATATAAGTCATGTTCATGACGATGCAAATGTAACGAGATTTCGAACTGTTCTGTTGCACACGTTGGGACTCATTTTATTTTTCTACAAAAATCCTTTGCCATGACGGGAATCGAACCCGGGCCGCCCTGCGTTACAAGGCAGATTCCTATCCGCTAGACCATTTGGGAAGACTTGATATGTACACCCTAAGATATCTAAGTGTCATTTCGATGAGGTCTGTAGCAGAGGCCATAGAGCACAGCAAACAAATAATCATGTGTTTAAATATCCTTGTCGTTTTGAAAAATTACCATTGTCACCTGCACAGGAATGCCATGCGGCCAACATTGAAGAAATGTGCTTCTCAAATCTGTCATTAACTCTGTTTTCCACGCGCTTTTTTCATTGCATTGCCATATAATCAATTGGTCATTGATGCGTCACGAATAACGACAATACGTCGAAAATTTAAGAAATGTAAACATGAATTATGTTATTACTGTCTAAGCATCGCAAAGCTGTATGCGTAAAGGCGTCTGACGTCACAGTGGCTTGCCTGAAACAAAGGAATCAGAGAAACATGTGCTTACAGGGGCGTCGAAGCGCCTTCTCCCGCTGATGGAGCAAAGTTGCTACAGTGACAAAGACAAGCTCCGCGCTCATGGGCAATGTCTATGGGGCAACTGTGCTGCGAGTATCTAAGCAGTCGTCGTGCATGGATAAAATGCAATGTTTCAAACAGATCTGATGAATTCACCTACTTTGAAAAAGTGTGCGTTAGGAAGTTCTTTTGACACAAAGCGAAAATCTACAGTCAAGCGTCAATCAGCAGACAGCCGTGTGTTCTTTAGTCATGAGCCTGTTGTCAAAACGGCAGAAAAAAATGGTCACAAACGAAATATTGTTTCTACACTTAAAATGAACAAAGAAAAAATGAGCTAGCCTGATATAAGTCATGTTCATGACGATGCAAATGTAACGAGATTTCGAACTGTTCTGTTGCACACGTTGGGACTCATTTTATTTTTCGACAAAAAACATTTGCCATGACGGGAATCGAACCCGGGCCGCCCTGCGTTACAAGGTAGATGCCTATCCGCTAGACCATTTGGGAAAACTTGATATGTACACCCTAAGATATCTAAGTGTCATTTCGATGAGGTCTGTAGCAGAGGCCATAGAGCACAGCAAACAAATAATCATGTGTTTAAATATCCTTGTCGTTTTGAAAAATTACCATTGTCACCTGCACAGGAATGCCATGCGGCCAACATTGAAGAAATGTGCTTCTCAAATCTGTCATTAACACTGTTTTCCACACGCTTTTTTCATTGCATTGCCATATAATCAATTGGTCATTGATGCGTCACGAATAACGACAATGCGTCGAAAATTAAAGAAATGTAAACATGAATTATGTTATTACTGTCTAAGCATCGCAAAGCTGTATGCGTAAAGGCGTCTGACGTCACAGTGGCTTGCCTGAAACAAAGGAATTAGAGAAACATGTGCTTACAGGGGCGTCGAACCGCCTTCTCCCGCTAATGGAGCAAAGTTGCTACAGTGATAACGACAAGCTCCGCGCTCATGGGCAATTTATATGAGGCAACTGTGCTGCGAGTATCTAAGTAGTCGTCGTGCATGGATAAAATGCAATGTTTCAAACAGATCTGATGAATTCACCTCCTTTGAAAAAGTGTGCGTTCGGGAGTTCTTTTGACACAAAGCGAAAATCTACAGTCAAGCGTCAATCAGCAGACAGCCGTGTGTTCTTTAGTCATGAGCCTGTTGTCAAAACGGCAGAAATTTTTTTTCACAAACGAAATATTGTTTCTACACTTAAAATGAACAAAGAAAAAATTAGCTAGCCTGATATAAGTCATGTTCATGACGATGCAAATGTAACGAGATTTCGAACTGTTCTGTTGCACACGTTGGGACTCATTTTATTTTTCTACAAAAATCCTTTGCCATGACGGGAATCGAACCCGGGCCGCCCTGCGTTACAAGGCAGATTCCTATCCACTAGACCATTTGGGAAGACTTGATATGTACACCCTAAGATATCTAAGTGTCATTTCGATGAGGTCTGTAGCAGAGGCCATAGAGCACAGCAAACAAATAATCATGTGTTTAAATATCCTTGTCGTTTTGAAAAATTACCATTGTCACCTGCACAGGAATGCCATGCGGCCAACATTGAAGAAATGTGCTTCTCAAATCTGTCATTAACACTGTTTTCCACACGCTTTTTTCATTGCATTGCCATATAATCAATTGGTCATTGATGCGTCACGAATAACGACAATGCGTCGAAAATTAAAGAAATGTAAACATGAATTATGTTATTACTGTCTAAGCATCGCAAAGCTGTATGCGTAAAGGCGTCTGACGTCACAGTGGCTTGCCTGAAACAAAGGAATTAGAGAAACATGTGCTTACAGGGGCGTCGAACCGCATTCTCCCGCTGATGGAGCAAAGTTGCTACAGTGACAAAGACAAGCTCCGCGCTCATGGGCAATTTATATGAGGCAACTGTGCTGCGAGTATCTAAGCAGTCGTCGTGCATGGATAAAATGCAATGTTTCAAACAGATCTGATGAATTCACCTACTTTGAAAAAGTGTGCGTTAGGAAGTTCTTTTGACACAAAGCGAAAATCTACAGTCAAGCGTCAATCAGCAGACAGCCGTGTGTTCTTTAGTCATGAGCCTGTTGTCAAAACGGCAGAAAAAAATGTTCACAAACGAAATATTGTTTCTACACTTAAAATGAACAAAGAAAAAATGAGCTAGCCTGATATAAGTCATGTTCATGACGATGCAAAAGTAACGAGATTTCGAACTGTTCTGTTGCACACGTTGGGACTCATTTTATTTTTCTACAAAAAACATTTGCCATGACGGGAATCGAACCCGGGCCGCCCTGCGTTACAAGGTAGATGCCTATCCGCTAGACCATTTGGGAAGACTTGATATGTACACCCTAAGATATCTAAGTGTCATTTCGATGAGGTCTGTAGCAGAGGCCATAGAGCACAGCAAACAAATAATCATGTGTTTAAATATCCTTGTCGTTTTGAAAAATTACCATTGTCACCTGCACAGGAATGCCATGCGGCCAACATTGAAGAAATGTGCTTCTCAAATCTGTCATTAACACTGTTTTCCACACGCTTTTTTCATTGCATTGCCATATAATCAATTGGTCATTGATGCGTCACGAATAACGACAATGCGTCGAAAATTAAAGAAATGTAAACATGAATTATGTTATTACTGTCTAAGCATCGCAAAGCTGTATGCGTAAAGGCGTCTGACGTCACAGTGGCTTGCCTGAAACAAAGGAATTAGAGAAACATGTGCTTACAGGGGCGTCGAACCGCATTCTCCCGCTGATGGAGCAAAGTTGCTACAGTGACAAAGACAAGCTCCGCGCTCATGGGCAATTTATATGGGGCAACTGTGCTGCGAGTATCTAAGCAGTCGTCGTGCATGGATAAAATGCAATGTTTCAAACAGATCTGATGAATTCACCTACTTTGAAAAAGTGTGCGTTAGGAAGTTCTTTTGACACAAAGCGAAAATCTACAGTCAAGCGTCAATCAGCAGACAGCCGTGTGTTCTTTAGTCATGAGCCTGTTGTCAAAACGGCAGAAAAAAATGTTCACAAACGAAATATTGCTGCTACACTGTTCATACTGTAACTATTTATTCTGCTATAATGCTACTGTACTCATATACTGCTATACTGCACTGCTATATTATACTGCACTACTACTGATCATATATTGCACTACCTGCAAACACTGTTCATTGCACTTTCTGCTATTTTGCACTTCTGGTTAGACGCTAACTGCATTTCGTTGTCTCTGTACTTGTACTCTGCACAATGACAATAAAGTTGAATCTAATCTAATCTAATCTAATTGTTTCTACACTTAAAATGAACAAAGAAAAAATTAGCTAGCCTGATATAAGTCATGTTCATGACGATGCAAATGTAACGAGATTTCGAACTGTTCTGTTGCACACGTTGGGACTCATTTTATTTTTCTACAAAAAATATTTGCCATGACGGGAATCGAACCCGGGCCGCCCTGCGTTACAAGGTAGATGCCTATCCGCTAGACCATTTGGGAAGACTTGATATGTACACCCTAAGATATCTAAGTGTCATTTCGATGAGGTCTGTAGCAGAGGCCATAGAGCACAGCAAACAAATAATCATGTGTTTAAATATCCTTGTCGTTTTGAAAAATTACCATTGTCACCTGCACAGGAATGCCATGCGGCCAACATTGAAGAAATGTGCTTCTCAAATCTGTCATTAACACTGTTTTCCACACGCTTTTTTCATTGCATTGCCATATA
>NW_028152852.1:0-1000 GCF_951799395.1 Argentina silus | reverse complement strand
AGGGTGTGACAGACAGGTACAGTAATGTCTGTCTTTAGCCTTCTAGATGATCAACTGACAAATACAGTACCAGACACACACACACACACACACACACACACACACACATACAGTACCAGTCAAAAGTTTGGACACAAACTTGCCAAGAGTGTGCAAAGCTGTCATCAAAGCAAAAGGTGGCTACTTTGAAGAATCTAAAATATAAAACATATTCTGGTTTGTTTAACACTTTTTTGTTTACTACATAATTCCATATCTGTTCCTTCATAGTTTTGATGTCTTCAATATTAAAGTATAGAAAATAATAAAAATAAAGAAAAACCATTGAATGAGAAGGTGTGTCCAAACTTTTGACTGGTACTGTACATGTAATTTGATCTAATCCATGAACTACCAATCATATTGTATGGGATTAACCCTAACCCTTAACCCTTAACCCTAACCCTAACCTTAAAGAGATGCTCCATGATATTTGTTATCTTTTTCAGCCACTAGTTCTAAAAGGAGCGCTCACGAGTCAAAAACGGGTCCCCGGTAATAGAATAAATTGTGTCAAGAAATTACCTGATTGGACAGAGAGGTGCACCCCCCCCCCCCACACACACACACACACACTACCTTGAGCAAAAGCTTATTTTACCGGCCTTAAACTAAACTGTGTCGTCTAATGAAATACAAAATCAAATCATAAGCCAACGTTTTAAGCAAAGAAAGAAAAAAATCCAGGAGCCTCTCTTTGACTAAACGTGAACCGATAAGGGAATTCAACGTGGGCGTGCAGGCTGGGCGTGGAGGCTGGGCGTGGCCCCCTTAAGTCTTTCCCGCTCGACACAAGGAGGCTACGCAGCACTTTCACTGTCTGCTCTGCAATCAGCTTAAAATGTCACTTTCCCCGTCCCGCTCGCACTAACAGCGCTCACAAAAGTTGGACTAAAGAAACGCCGGGCGTCAGCCAATTTCAGCTGCAATCTCACGGCTCTCTGAATTATGCATAAGGGGG